>NC_088344.1:14645000-14670000 GCF_036884655.1 Musa acuminata AAA Group | reverse complement strand
CAGAACTTGGAAGAAAAGAGGGAGAAGAACTTTTGGCCTTTACAACAATTTTGAGCTCTAAGAATCACAGAAAAGGATCAAGATTTCGGTGTATGTCTGTGCCCTTTCAGTGCTGAATGGGTGGGGTATTTATAGGCCCCAACCCAGTTCAAATTTGGAGCTCAAAACTGTCAATTCCCGGAATTCCGGGATCAGGCGGTTGCACCTCCTGACTGGAGCGGTTGCACCGCCTGGCAGAGCTCGAAGACTGAGCCTCTGGGCGGTGCCACCGCTGTCAGGGGCAGTTGCACCTCTCTGCCAGAGCTTGAAGACCGAGCTCAGGCGGTTGCACCTCCTGACTGGGGCGGTTGCACCGCTTGCCAAAGCTCGAAGACCGAGCTCAGGCGGTGCTACCTCCTGTCAAGAGAGGTTGCACCGCCCAGTCTCGCTTGGAGACTGAGCCCAAGTGGTTGCACCTCCTGGCTGGGGCGGTTGCACCGCCCAGTCTCCCTGGGAGACTTAGCCCAAGCGGTGCTACCTCCTTGCTTGGGCGGTTGCACCTCCCACAGCAATCAGGGTCCGAATGGGTAGATCCATTCGGCCCAAATTGGGTTTTTCAGGGGCCCAATTGCCCCAAGATTAAGCTAATGGGATCACCTCCCATTTCCAACTTAATCATTGTGCTAACTATGATAAATTCTAAGACAATTTCTGCAGCTTGCTCCGGTGCGTCAATCGCTTCTTCCGGCGAGTTTCCGGCGAACTTCCGTCGATCATCCGATGAACCCTCGGTGATTCTCCTGCGGACTTCCGGCAAACTCCTGGACTTGCGACGATACACTTGGCGAGTTCCGACAAGCTTCTTTGGCAAGCTTATGGACTTCTCGGATTTGTTCCCGCAGAACCTCCGACGACCATCCGAACTTCCGTCGAACTCTCGAACTCCCAACGTGATCGTTATCTTGATTCCGGCGCAACTCCTGCTGCATGTCTTACTTCCATCGTAGTTAATCCTGCACATGTAAAACAAAACTTCGATCGAGATAATTAATCCTAAGCAATTAACCAAGTTGTCCGGTATGTCATTGGTCCCTCGACGCTTCGTCCGATTCTTCGGCGCATCGTCCTTTCCTGCAGCCTATTGCTCAATCGGCCAGTTGACTCCGCAACTCCGATATCCTTGGCACAATACCCGCTCTTCTTGGCCTGATGCCCGAGTCCACGGCCCGAAGCCTTCTGTCGATACGTCGACCGATCCACCGGCCCGACGTCCAATCTTCTGACATGTTCCTCCGGCACAACATGATTTTCCTGCTTTAATTGTCTCATCCTGATCGAAGCATCCTGCGTCACTCAAAACGCAGATTAAATCATAACCATATATCAAGTAGTTTCATCATCAAAATACGAGATTCAACAATCTCCCCCTTTTTGATGATGACAACTACTTGATGACGGAGTTAACCTTAACTCCCGGAGTTTAAACAAACTCCCCCTATCAATATGCCATATTGATAGAATCTTGAATTCAAACTGAATTCAAGTCATTGCAATATTCATCATGAATACTTGCAACATGTCATCATGAACTTATGCATAAACTTATGCATAACATGTCATGTCATCAACATACTTCTCCCCTTTTGTCATCAACAAAAAGGAGAAGTACCACAATAAGTGTTTATGATTTTGGTTCAACTCATTGCATGAAAAACATAATATCAAGTTTTATCATCATGCAGTTTTGAAGCCAGAAAATTTAGCAATGTGTTACATCATGCTTAGAACATTCAAGCTATCAAGTTTTAGATATGCAGGTTTTACAACATACAAGATAGCACTTTTAGAACATGCAAGCTAGCAATTTAGAGATGTTCAAGAAGGCAACTCTTGCTTCTTGAAATATGCAAGTTGCAAGCTAGCAAAATTTTGCTTCCTTTGCAATGTTTGAGCTTGCAATTTTGCTTCCATTGCAAGGTGTAAGTTTAGCATGTTTAATTTTCTTGAGATAGCAACTATTTGCTTCTCTTTATACTAAAAGCTAGCAAATTTTACGATATGCAAGTTTTACTACATACAAGCTAGCAAATGCAAGATAGCTTTCTTGTGTAAGCTTATGATTCTTGCTTCCTATTGCAATGTGCAAGTTGCAAGTTTTGCTTCTTGAGATAGGCAAGATAGCACTTTTGCAATTTTTGTTTGGCAAGCTTGTGATGTTCAAGATAACAAGCTCTTTCTTCTCTTTTGAGAAGTGTCATTTTTGCTTTCTTTGCAAAGTGCAAGTTAGCAAAATGCCAAACTAGCAAGAGATAATGTTTTACATGAGGCAAGCCAACAATTTGGCAAGTGTTACATTTGCATCTTCTCTTTAGATGTGCAAGAAGGTAAACAAGTTTTTACATTTTCTTGACATTTCAAGCTAGCAATTATCGGTGATGTTCAAGATAGCAATTTCTTCTCTTTTGAGAAGTGTAATTTTTTTACCTTTTTCTTGAATTGTGCTAGTAATCTATCTCCCCCTTTGTCATTGTCAAAAAGAAGGGAAAAACCCTTTACATCAATTTCTAATCATGACAAAGGTAAGTAATCATTCTTATTTGTGCATCATTATAGTTTCAATGCACAAATTCATTAACATTACATTTCATTTTTTTTTTTATGCACGATACCGAAAAATCAATCATCATCATGAGCATATCAAACATGATATTCAAGCATTCATGATATATCATTTTGGCAACATGATCATAGATATTCAAACGATGGTATCTAAATGTCAGAATTTATTACATCCTATTATGCATGATCATTAACTCCTCATTTGTATTTCATGCATTATTTCATTTCATCTCATAAGGAATATCAAGAAGAGTTATTGGATGATGAGATAAATATTTTATGAATACACGGAATTGTATAAAAATCATATCTAAGTGTTTCATATATTCATATTATCACATGAAGCATATTATCATTTTTAAGATTCATAACATGAATAACGTTATTACTATTTCATCAAAATCAATTTCGAGATTCACACAATATCATGAAATCATCAATCTCGATAAGATGGGAAAATCATTTTCTTTTTAAGTGATTCTTTTAACACATCATAAAAAACTCATTCATAATTCAAGTGATTTACAAGATATCATAAATGAATTTATCACTTGTATTTCATCAAAATCGAGAACTCTAGAGATAGAAAATGATTGAAGCATTTAACATGATTGAAGCATGATTCATATTTAAAGTGTATCTTATGTCGTAAATACGAATCAAGCATTTGTCAAATCTGAAATCATCCTCAAAATTACATTCAATAAATTCATATATGACAAGCATAGATTTATTGAAAAATCAATAAGATAGAGGATTATATTTCAAGTGTTCATCAATTGTAGCATTTCATCACATGGTAAGATATCAATGCGTAAAATTACGATACAAGTTCTTGATATCTTAACACATGATGCAAACATGGCATAATGCAAATTTGGCAATCATAGCATCAATTCATATAAGCATTGCAAATACGGCAATCATATCAATTCATATATCTCTTGATGATGCAAGCATGGGATAATCATAGCATAGTGTTTATAGCATCAATTCATATATTTCTCCCCTTTTTTAAGTGTTTCATCTTAAGTGATCGATTTCATGTTAGCATGCCTTTTCATTTATGTCAAATGAAAACATGCATCAATTTTTAAAGTCACTGTCATTATCGATAATCCATAATTATCAAGAATCATCATACATAATTTCAAAAATATATACTCATAACTTAAAATTAAACATGATTTAATATACTCAAAATCGAGAAATATAATGGACATCAACATGACACACATTATTACTTCTTAACCATGATTTCATATTTTCAATCAAAATCATTTTGTTTGTTTATCATAAAATATGCAATATTATCATTTTCGAAATTACTAGCATGATCATAATATATATATATATATATATATATATATATATATATATATATATATATATATATATATATTAAAACATTAATTCTAAACTAAAAAAGAAAATACATCATGAAAGCATCAAGTAATTTCAAAATAAATTAGAGGGATTTCGATTACCTCATCATTGAAAGTGGTTAAGGCGTAGTTTGCCACCTCGCCTTTGTTGATTTTCTCCTCGCCTTCGGAGGAGCTCGATTCATCCCACTTTATGTTCTTCTTCTTTGGCCTCTTCCTTCGTTCAAGTTTATTGTTTATTTTAGATTTTTGTTTAATAAACTTATTAAGATTTAGTGTTCGAAGTTCAAGTTCATCATTGTCCTCATCACTTGAGTCATCGCTCAAGTGGTATTCATTTGTCCGGAGTTCCAAATCCTTCCTGTTCTTTGGAAGGTGATTTTGTTCATCTTGTGCATTATGCACCATTTCATATGTCATCAACGAACCAATTAGTTCTTCAAGTGGTAAGTTGTTTAGGTTTTTAGCTTCTTGTATTGCAGTTACTTTTGGATCCCACTTCTTAGAAAGAGAACGCAAAATCTTGTTTACGAGTTCAAAATCCGAAAAACATTTTCCAAGAGCTCTTAAACTATTGATGACATCCGTGAAACAGGTGTACATGTCGCCTATAGTCTCGCTTGGTTGCATTCGAAAAAGCTCAAAATCATGCAATAAAATGTTAACTTTCGAGTCTTTGACTCTACTAGTTCCCTCGTGCGTGATTTCAAGTGTTTGCCAAATGTCAAAAGCCATTTCGCACGTAGAAATCTGATTGAACTCATTTTTGTCCAAAGCGCAAAATAAGGCATTCATAGCCTTTGCGTTTAAAGAAAAATACTTCTTCTCCAAATCCGACCATTCGTTCATCGGTTTAGAGGGAAGTTGAAAATCGTTTTCAATGATATTCCATAAATCCAAATTCATAGAAGTCAAGAAAACTCTCATTCGAGTTTTCCAATAAGTGTAGTCCAATCCGTTAAACAACGATGGACGAAAAACCGATAAGCCCTCTTGAAAGCCATGAAGAGCCATTTCTCTCGGGTGTAAATCCGAAATGAGAAATACCCCGCTCTGATACCAATTGTTAGGATCGAGAGCACTAAGAGGGGGGGGGTGAATTAGTGCAGCGGAAAACTTTCTACGATTAAAATCGAAAGCTGCATTCGAACGATAAAAATGATTTCTGTATAAAATCTGATTCTAAGCAAGATGATATTAAAGTTAATCTATGCAGGCAGTTTGCAGCTATGATGAAAGCCAGAATATAGGCGCAAACTGAAATCCAATGTTCGTACGAAGAAACTGATTTACGTCTAAATGCTGATTCGTAAATCACTTGATTAGGCAAGATGCAGTTTAAGCAAGAGTATGAAGGCAGTTTGCAGTTATGGTAAAGCTCAAAACGTAAACGCAATCTGCAATATGATGATCATACGAAAAAGCAGATTTACGTCTAAACGCTGATTCGAAAAGTAAAAGGCTTGAAACCCGATCGTAAAAGCGCAGAAGGCAGTAAGCTTCAGAGTAGGTTTGCAGGAAAGATAATATGCTCAAAGTAAATGCAAACCGAGATTTAGAGTGGTTCGGTCAATCTTGACCTACTCCACTTTTGGCTTCCTCCACCGACGAGGTCACCGACGTCAACTAGAGGCCTTCCTTCAATAGGTGAAGGCCAACCACCTTTTTACAGTTTCACTCCTTTTGACGGGCTTAGGAGACAACCCTTACAGAAATTTTCTCTCCTCTCTTTACAACTCAGAACTTGGAAGTAAAGAGGGAGAAGAACTTTTGGCCTTTACAACAATTTTGAGCTCTAAGAATCACAGAAAAGGATCAAGATTTTGGTGTATGTCTGTGCCCTTTCAGTGCTGAATGGGTGGGGTATTTATAGGCCCCAACCCAGTTCAAATTTGGAGCTCAAAACTGTCAATTCCCGAAATTCTGGGATCAGGCGGTTGTACCTCCTGACTGGAGTGGTTGCACCGCCTGGCAGAGCTCGAAGACTGAGCCTCTGGGTGGTGCCACCTCTGTCAGGGGCAGTTGCACCTCTCTGCCAGAGCTCGAAGACCGAGCTCAGGTGGTTGCACCTCCTGACTAGGGCGGTTGCACCGCTTGCCAGAGCTCGAAGACCGAGCTCATGCGGTGCTACCTCCTGTCAGGAGAGGTTGCACCGCCCAATCTCGCTTAGAGACTGAGCCCAGGCGGTTGCACCTCCTGGCTGGGGCGGTTGCATCGCCCAATCTCCCTGGGAGACTTAGCCCAAGCGGTGCTACCTCCTTGCTTGGGCGGTTGCACCTCCCACAACAATCAAGGTCTGAATGGGTAGATCCATTCGGCCCAAATTGGGTTTTTCAGGGGCCCAATTGCCCCAAGATTAAGCTAATGGGATCACCTCCCATTTCCAACTTAATCATTGTGCTAACTACGATAAATTCTAAGACAATTTCTGCAGCTTGCTCCGGTGCGTCAATCGCTTCTTCCGGCGAGTTTCCGATGAACTTCCGTCGATCATCCGATGAACCCTCGGTGATTCTCCTGCGGACTTCCGGCAAACTCTTGGACTTGCGATGATACACTTGGCGAGTTCCGACGAGCTTCTTTGGCAATCTTATGGACTTCTCGGATTTGTTCCCGTAGAACCTCCGACGACCGTCCGAACTTCCGTCGAACTCTCGAACTCCCAACGTGATTGTTATCTTGATTCCGGCGTAACTCCTGTTGCATGTCTTACTTCCATCGTAGTTAATCCTGCACATGTAAAACAAAACTTTGATCGAGACAATTAATCCTAAGCAATTAACCAAGTTGTCCGGCATGTCATTGGTCCCTCGACGCTTCGTTCGATTCTTCGGCGCATCGTCCTTTCCTGCAGCCTATTGCCCAATCGGCCAATTGACTCCGCAACTCCGATATCCTTGGCACAATACCCGCTCTTCTTGGCCCGATGCCCGAGTCCATAGCCCGAAGCCTTCTGTCGATACGTCGACCGATCCACCGGCCCGACGTCCAATCTTCTGACATGTTCCTCCGGCACAACATGATTTTCCTGCTTTAATTGTCTCATCCTGATCGAAGCATCCTGCGTCACTCAAAATGCAGATTAAATCATAACCATATATCAAGTAGTTTCATCATCAAAATACGAGATTCAACACTATTTACCACCTCTGTTTGGCCGTTAGTTTGTGGATAATACGCTGTGCTCATCTTGAGTTTGGTGCCTTATAACTGAAATAACTCGGTCCAAAATTTACTAGTGATGATCCTGTCATGATCACTTACGATGGACCTTGGCATCCCATGCAGTTTAACAATATTTTCTATGAAAATCTGGGCAATACTAGCAGCAGTGTAGGGATTTCTCATAGCACAAAAATGAGCATATTTCATAAGTCGATCAACCACCATGAGAATCGTGCTTTTACCTTTGGAAGATGGCAGCCCTTCAATGAAGTCTATGAAGATGTCAGTCCACACTAAGTCTGGTATGGGTAGTGGTTGTAGCTTCCCTGGATTTGCCATAGTTTCACCCTAGTGCTGTTGACATACATCACATTGTGCCACATATTCAGCAATAATTTTTTTCATCCCTCTCCAATAAAAATTTTGCTTCACTCTTTTGTAGGTTCTTAGGAATCTAGAGTGTCCTGCTGAAGGTATGGAGTGCATTTCATGCAAGATGATTGTGATGCAAGGGGAGTCAGGTATAAGCACAATGCGACCTTTGTAGCGTAGATCCCTCAAATCCCAAGTGTAGTGGGCTATTGCACTTGGATCCTCCTCCAATTTTTTTATGATGTTGCTGATCTTTGGATCCTTCTTCCATTCTTCCCTAATGTCCTTGAGGAGACCGGTGGTAGGAAGGGAGATGGCTGAAACCTTAGCTTGTTCAGGTAGCCGTGAGAGTGCATCTGCAACAATGTTTTCTTTCCCCTTTTTGTAAATAATTTAATAATCAAATCCAAGAAGTTTGGTTACCGGTCAGGGGATGATATCTTTTGCTCCAAAAAGTACTTGAGGCTTTTATGGTCAATTTTAATTTGAAATCACCGGTCGATCAGGTAGGGTCTCCACCTCGTTACTGCGTGTACAATGGCAAGCATCTCCTTATCATATACTGACATGTTTTGATGGGAGGGAGATAATGCCTTGCTAGTGTATGCGAGTGGTCGATCATTTTGCATGAGGACGGCTCCAATTCCGACTCCAGATGCGTCGGCCTCAATGATGAAGGGTCTATTGAAATATGGTAGCGCAAGCACTGGCGTCGTTGTCATGGCTGCTTTAAGTTTGTCGAAGGCAGCAGAGGCTTTGTTCGACCATTAGAAAGCATCTTTTTTTAGCAAAGAAGTGAGTGGTGCACTGATCTTCCCATAGTCTTTAACAAATTTTCGGTAGTAGCCCGTTAGTCCAAGGAACCCCCGTAGTAGTTTCACGTTTGTAGGTTTCGGCCAGCCTTGCATTGCCTCAATTTTTGTTGGGTCTACCACCACTCCTTCTTCTGATATTATATGCCCAAGGTACTCTATTTTTTGCTAGAGAAAGCTGCACTTTGGTTGCTTAACAAAAAGAGTATTCTCCCGAAGGATCGTCAAAACAATCCGTAAATACTGAAAGTGAGTCTCAAGAGAAGGGCTGTAAACGAGAATATCATCGAAAAATACCAGCACAAATTTATGAAGAAAGCTCCGAAATATATCGTTCATGAGACTTTAAAAGGTTGAAGGAGCATTAGTGAGTCCAAAAGGCATTACCAAGAATTCATAATGGCCATCATGTGTGCGAAATGTAGTTTTTGGAATGTTATCGTCACATACCCGAATTTGGTGGTAACCGGATCGGAGGTCCAACTTCGTGAAGACTCGAGCTCCTTTCAATTCATCAAGAAGTTCATCCACTATTGGTATTGGGTACTTGTCCTTGATGGTGATGCCATTTAAAGCTCGGTAGTCGATGTACATCCGCCAAGTTCCGTCCTTCTTGCGTACAAGTAGCATCGGTGAGGAATAGAGGCTGCAACTTAGCCGAATCACCCCTGTTTCAAGCATCTCCTTTACGATCTTTTCAATTTCATCTTTCTGGAGGTGAGAATATCGGTACGGTCGAGTGTTCGTTGGTGGCTTGCCCGGAAGGATTGGAATTCGATGGTCATGTTGCCGAGAAGGAGGAAGACCGCGTGGCTCAGCAAATATGTCGGCAAATTCAGTAAGCAATTGGGCAAGATTTTGATCTTCAATTTCTATTTTCTTCTCTTCTAGTTGTGGCTGGAGATGCATCAAAAAGATACCATTTACCTTGTGCAAAACTTTCTCCATTCGTTGGGTCGAAACAGTGGTAACGTTGCTTCCGCGCTTCCCGCATAGGATGATCTGTTTGCCCTTACAATAGAATTTCATAATTAATTTAGAAAAGTTCCAAGAGACATCACTTAGTGTAGTCAGCCATTCTATACCAAGCACCGCCTCATAGTCATCGATTGGTAGGAGGAAGAAATCGGTGATAATTTTTTGGTCTTGTAGTAATAGTTTCACCTGCGGGCATCTTTGGTCGCACTTTAGGATTCTGCCGTCGGCAACCTTTACATCGAACTTGCTGCAACCTTCAATATGCAGTGCTATCCGAGCAGCAACCTTACTATTCAGGAAGTTATTAGTGCTACCCGTGTCGATGAGAACAGTGATCGGCTATTGTTTGAGAAGGCCTCCAACTTTCATCGTTTGCGGGTTTAAGTAGCTGGCTAGTGTGTGTACCGTAATGTCGGTCGGCTGTGGCTCTTCCTCCATATCTTCTTCTTCATTTTTAAGGCTCTCTTTTAGATGTTCAATGGCCTCTTCTTCTACTGGTTCAATCATAAGAAGTCTACCTTTTTTACAGCGATGCTCGCGGCTCCACGGCTCGTCGTAATGCCAACATAACCCCTTCGCAGATCGCTCCCGAAGTTCTTCTCTTGTTAACCTTTTCGGTGCAGGGACTTAGTTGATAGTAGGGGGGGCTGAGGGCTTTAGTATTGTAGGTCATGGAGTGATCCTAGTCCTCTGGGCTTCATGGTTCAATCGCTCCTCTTGAAGTCGTGCGAAAGAGATGGCTGCCATAAACGTGTATGGTTGTCGCGCCTTAACTTCTCCCCGGATCTCCAACTTTAAGCCCTCAATAAAGGTCCCCAATAGTTATTTTTCAGACCAATCACGAATTTGATTAGATAACCTTTCAAACCTGGTTTGGTACTCCTGAATGGTGGAGGTTTGTCGGATCTTTGCTAGTTGTCCGTCAATGTTCTCGTAATAAGTTGGTCCGAAGTGGATCAGTAGTCCTTCTTTGAATTGTCGCCATGAAATGACTCCATAAGTGTGTTCAAACCAGTCAAACCATTATATGGCATCTCCTTCAAGATATATAGCTGCAATTTCCACCATGGATGCATCCACAGTTTTATGGTACCGAAAATATCGCTCCGCACGCGAGATCCAACCAATTGGGTCTCCTTCTTCCTATCTAGGGAAGTCCACTCTCATGCGCGAATAGTTGGGGTCGGTCATAGAGCCTCCCCTCTCTTGGAAGTCATCTCTTTGGGTATGATGTGATTGGTTAGAGCTCTCTCCTTGATGTGATTTCTTCGGGCTTAGTGGTCGGCCCAAACTGAATTCGGTAAGGAGAGTCCGAATCTTATCCTCCATTCGTGCCTCAAAGGCTTCAAATTTAGCATTGATTGCCTCCTCAGATGCCATAGTATATGACTCCAAATCTATGATGTTAAGATCTCTCTTTTGTTGATGGGTTAAAGGCATGTATAGGTTTGATAGAAATCAGTGAAAGTTTGCTGCGGAATTGTGTTGTCTTGTAAGAGCAGAATTATCGTCGAAGAAACAACGGTTTCTCGATGAAATCTCCTCCAAAAATTTGAGAGATTTGAGGAGGGAATTGATAGTAATATCTTAATTTATATGACAGAGAAAATATAGTATCAAGATCAAACAAACAGTGTTATGCGGTTGAAATTCTGCAATGTATCTTTCGTTGTAGAGATAAAAACTTTGTGACGAAAAGTTTATGCAGCAAAATAGGAACAATTTTTTTTTTTTTAGATTTTCGGATAGGGATAACTAAATTGCAGCAGCAGTAAGGTAGGAAACTAAAACCTATTGTAATTCACGGGATGATCCGCGGTGGTGGAAATGATGGCGGAATTTGGCGACGATCTTTTAAGCAATTGTGGGAATTGCTTTGGACAGTTGTGGAGGGTTGATGGATGGCAGTGGAAGGGCAGTGAGATGCCAAGAACGCTGCTCTGATACCAGGTGTTAGAACCCTTGCAGATTCTAAACTTGGGGTTGATCTCTTTAGGGGATCGGCCTCCTTGGAACTCTATATGGGTTCCTCCCTCCAAGTTGCTGCTCAAAGGCTACAGAAAAGATTCATCTATTGCTTAAGAAAAGAGAAGGAATACATGGCTATTTATAGGGCTTCTAAACCCTAACTCCTATAGGTCTCCTACTTAAAACTCTTACTTCTAACCAACTCCTAATAGGACTCCTACTCAAGACTCCTATTCCTTTACAACTTCTAATTCTTCTCTAAGAAAAAACCTCCTACATGAATGTCCCTCTCAATTAGGACTCTCCTAGCTAGAGTCCTAATAGTTTTACATGAATGTCCCTCTCTATTAGGATTCTCCTAGCTAGAGTCCTAACAGCTTGCCGGGAGTCCGCAGAATGGTTTCCGAGAGTTTATCGGAAGACTGTCGGAAGTTCGTCGGAAGCTCACCGGAAGAAGTCTTGACTTATGGACTTTGTAATAGCTTAGAAAATGTCTTTAAATTCATAGTTAGCACATTAATTAGGGTTAAAATTAGGTGTTAATCCTATAACCCAAGTAGGGGCTAATTGGGCCCGAGTTCGGATTGGTTTGGGCCAAGTTTGGAGCCCAACTAGTGAGCTGAATTGGTCTAGGCGGTGGCACCGCCCAGAACCTGAGAACCAAGCGGTGGCACCGCTAGACTAAGCGGTGGCACCGCCCAGCACCCGAGAGCCAGGTGGTGGCACCGCCAGTACACTGTCAGTGTCAAACACTGACAGGCGGTGGCACCGCCACTAACAGGCGATGGCACCGCCAGCATCGGGAACCAAAGAGAATTCAAATTTTGGAGCCCAAATTTGAATCCTCTTGAGGCCTATAAATACCCCTCAATTCTCAACTGAGATTACAACTTTTTGAGAAGCAATAGATTGAGAAAAAGGTCTTAGAAAAGTCTTAGCAAGTCTTGTTTTCAATTTGTTAGAGTGTTCACCTCCTTCTTTCTTGCTGAAAATTTGTAAGAGTGTGAACCGCTTATAAAAGGTTGTAAGAGGGGTATTTGTCCTTCCCCTTCAAGAGATTTGCTAGTGGAAGGTGGGATCCTCATCGAAGAGGGGCCTCGCAAGTGGATGTAGGTCATTTGACTAAACCACTTTAAAATTGGCGTGATCTCTGGTTTGCATTTTCTTATTGCTATTTACATTACTGCAAACCTTCTTACGTGCTTTATTTCCTCATTACCTTTGTTGCACACCTTTACGAACATGCGTTCAAGTTAAGCTTTTCAAGTTCGATTTTTATCGTATGAAAGATTTGTCGAAACCAATGTTTTAATCCGCTGCACTAATTCAACCCCTCCCCCCCCCCACTTAGTACCACTCCGATCCTAACAATTGGTATCAGAGCCCGGTATTTCTCATTTCGGATTTACACCCGAGAGAAATGGCTCTTTATGGCTTTCAAGAGGGCTTATCGGTTGTTCGTCCACCGTTATTTAACGGATTGGACTACACTTATTGGAAAACTCGAATGAGAGTTTTCTTGATTTCTATGAATTTGGATTTATGGAATATTATTGAAAATAGTTTTCAACTTCCCTCTAAATCGATGAACGAATGGTCGGATTTGGAGAAGAAGTATTTTTCTTTAAACGCAAAGGCTATGAATGCCTTATTTTGCGCTTTGGACAAAAATGAGTTCAATCGGGTTTCTTTGTGCGAAACGGCTTTTGACATATGGCACACTCTTGAAATCACACACGATGGCACTTCTAGAGTTAAAAATTCGAAAACCAACATTTTAATGTATGATTTTGAGCTTTTTCGAATGAAGTCGAACGAAACCATTGTTGACATGTACACCCGTTTTACGGATGTCGTCAATGGTTTACAAGCTCTTGGAAAATGTTTCTCGAATTTTGAACTTGTTAGTAAAGTTTTATGATCACTTTCTAAAGCTTGGGAATCAAAAGTAACGGCAATACAAGAAACAAAAGATTTAAATATTTTTCCACTTGAAGAACTTATCGGCTTATTGATGACATATGAAATGGTGCGCAATGCACATGATGAACACAATAAACACTTGAACCACCTTCCAAAGAATAGGAAGGATTTGAAACTCCGGACAAATGAATACCACTTGAGCGATGACTCAAGTGATGAGGACAATGATGAACTTGAACTTCGAACACTAACTCTTAATAAGTTCATTAAACAAAAATCTAAAATAAACAATGAACTTGAACGGAGGAAGAGGCCAAAGAAAAGGAAGGCAACCAAGGATGAATCAAAAACTTCCAAAGGTGAAACGACGAATTGGGCTTTGACGAGCTTCGACTACAAGGTAAATAACTCAACTCTCTTGAATTATTTTGAAATTACATAATATTTTTTATGAGTTATTTTTAATTTAGTTTAGGATTAATTTTCTTAAAAATTATATGAAAATAAAAAAATTAGAAATCATGCTTATCATTCTAGTAATTTTGAAAATAATCATGAAAATTGTATGTTTATGATAAACAAAATGATCTTGATTAAAAATGCCTTATGAAATGTGATATCATGCCTAATAAATTTATTTTTTGAAGCTATGCATGATGATGATGAGTTTTGGGTAATTTATAGTTTATTGATTATTGATGATTTCCATAATGATCTTTTACGATTTATGGATTATCGATTTATACCATGATGAAAGTTGCTTTCGAAAATGATGCACGGCTTTTGTATGCAAACTAAGCATGAAAAGATAGATTCATCTAAAAAGAAAAATGTATGACTACAAAAAATAACAAATGATTTTGGTTGAAAATACTTTATACTCAATGAAACCATCATTAATGAATATACTTTATGTTTAATAGTTTCTTTGGCTTATATGCTCTATCATGATAAATATTTTGAAAATAAATGAAATCATGTTTGATTTGAAGTAATGCATAATGATCATGCTTAATGATGCATTTTTGATTTGACATAAAAGTGACTTTAAAAAATGATGTATGTTTTGATTTGACATAAATGAAATAGGCATGCTTATATGAAATAGTGAAGTGTCATGCTTGACAATTGTATACTTAATGATGCATAAAGTGTTAGGATCGGAGCGACACTAAGAAGGGGGGGGGGGTGAATTAGTGCAGCGGTAAAGTGCGATAAACTTTTGACGATTTAAACACTTTCGGAAACTTCGTACGATAAAAGTAACGTTTTCGTTTGAAACCGTTTCAATTGCGTTTTAACTTGAAGGGATAAGTAAGACGGAGACAAAGAAGTAGAGCATTAAAGTGTAAATAGTTTGCAGTAATGTAAATGACAATAAGTAAATGCAAACCAGAGATCACGCCAATTTTATAGTGGTTCGGTTAACTGACCTACATCCACTTGCGAGGCCCCTCTTCGATGAGGCTCCCACCTTCCACTAGCAAATCTCTTGAAGGGGAAGGGTAAATACCCCTCTTACAACTTTTTACAAGCGGTTCACTCTCTTATAGATTTTCAGCAAGAAAGAAGGAGGTGAACACTAGCAAATTGAAAACAAGACTAGCAAAGACTTTTCTAAGACCTTTCTCTCAATCAATTGCTTCTCAAAAAGTTGTAATCTCAGCTGAGATTTGAGGGGTATTTATAGGCCTCAAGAGGATTCAAATTTGGGCTCCAAAATTTGAATTCTCTTTGGGTTCCCGATGCTGGCGGTGCCACCACCTGTTAGTGGCGGTGCCACCGCTTGTCAGTGTCAGACACTGATAGTGGACGGGCGGTGCCACCGCCCAGCCCAGGCGGTGCCACCGCCTGGCTCTCGGGTGCTGGGCGGTGCAACCGCCCAGTCTGGCGGTGCTACCGCCAGACCCTTCGGTTCACTGGTTGGGCTTCAAATTTAGCCCAAACCAAGTCTAATTTTGGGCCTAGTTGGCCCCTAACCAGGATATAGGATTATCTCTTAATCCTAATCCTAATTACAAGTGAACTACATAAAACAAAAACATCCTAAGCAAGTTTTCAACCACGAACGTCAAGTCTTGTTCCGGCGAGCTTTCCGACGAACTTCTTCCGACGGACTCCCAACAAACTCCCGAACTTGTGATGACTTTAACGAGTAGCCGAACCTTCTTGGTGATCTCCGTGAACCTCCGACGATCTCTTTGGCGAACTTCTGAAAATTCCGATAGGTTCCCGATTTCTTCTCGGTTGGTTCCGGCAGTATCTCCGACGATTCTTCGGACTCTTAAACGTCCATCGAACTTGACTCCGGTATTCTTGCTTTGTGTTTTCTGGTTATCATAATTTAATCCTGCACACTTAACTCAATAATATGGATTAGATCAATTAACCCATCAATTGATTTTATCATCAAAATCCGAGATTCAACAATCTCCCCCTTTTTGATGATGACAATCAATTGATGACGGAGTTAAACATAACTCCCCCTATCTATATGCCATATTATGAGAAGATAAAAATACTTGAATTTCATCCCATTGAATCCAAGCATAAATCGATAAGTTTTAACTATAGAACTTATCGTTATTCTTATTAACCATAAGTAAATGCGAAACTTCGATGAAAATCATTTTCAAGTCGAATGATAAGAGATAATTTTTACTACGATAGGAGATAAAGATTTTCAACATGAATTTCATGATATATATGTTAGACATGCTTTCAATATGATCAATCAATCTTGCGATATTCTCAAAGATTTTGCAAGGCATATAAGACATTCATATCACACAAGTTTTTGCAATTCATATAAGTCATGCTATTAAAATGGTACAAGTCATCACTTTTCTCCCCTTTTGTCATCAACAAAAAGGGAATGAGACTTGAAGCACATAATTTGTGATTATAACATCAGGAATTCAGCATTGATCATAAAAATTTTATCATTCAAAATTAAGTATGCTAAAATATTTACGCAGAGTTCATCTTAAAGGAAAATTCAGCATTCATCCATTTTATCAAATCTCTTCTTTCTATAAATAACAAAAATTGTAGATGTACAAGGAAGAGATAGTGATAAAAAAATTTCAAGTAGTAACTCCAATAAGTCAAGATCATAATTCGAATACAAATCCATTCAAATTCAATTCGTCAACTTGAAACTCATAATCAATCCATCAAAATCAATTTCGAGATTCACAAAATATCATAAAATTATTAATCTTGATCAGATGGGAGCGGTGTTTGACTCAAGATAGGATACGATAATTTAACATGTCATTTAGAATCGAAAGAGAAGGATCAAATTCACCGAGGAACGGAGAGAGGATGAAAAACTTTACGGAAAATCCATTCAAACAAGTTTATTTTTAGGGACAATTTAACATACCTAATTCCCTTCTAATGAATTCAAATTGGTCTTCATTCAAAGCTTTTGTAAATATATCTACTAATGGATGCTTTGTGTCAATGAATTCTAGAACAACATCATTGTTAAGGACATGATCGCGTATGAAATGATGCCTAACGTCGATGTGCTTAGTTCTAGAGTGCTGAATTGGATTTTTAGTAAGACATATGGCACTAGTATTATCACATTTTATGGGAATATTTTTAAAGTAAATTCCATAATCTTCTAATGTATTTTTCATCCAAACAACTTGTGCACAACATGCACTTGCAGCAATGTATTCGGCTTCCGCCGTAGATAGTGCAACTGAATTTTGTTTCTTAGAAGTCCAAGAAACAAGTGCATGTCCTAAAAATTGGCATGTTCCGGATGTACTTTTTCTATCTATCCTGCATCCGCCAAAATCGGCATCTGCATAAGTTATTAAATCGAATTTTTCAGATTTTGGATACCACAATCCTAAATTTGGAGTTCCTTTAAGATACCTAAATATTCTTTTAACACTTTTAAGATGAGATAATTTAGGATTTGATTGAAACATAGTGCAAAGTCCTACACTAAACATAATATCTGATCTAGTCGCGGTGAGGTAGAGTAGACTACCTATCATTCCCCTATATATTTTTTGATCGAAATTTTCACTATTTTCATCCATATCTAACTCAATCGCAGTACTCATAGGGGTGTTTATTGCTTTTGAATTATCCATGTTAAATCGTTTTAACAATTCTAATGTATATTTAGATTGGTTAAGAAATATACCATCACTAAGTTGTTTGATTTGTAATCCCAAAAAGAAAGTTAATTCACCCATTAGACTCATTTCAAATTTATGACTCATACATTTGGAAAATGATTCACATAGTGATTCATCTGAAGAGCCAAAAATAATATCGTCAACATAAATTTACACAATAAGAAAATTAGTTTTAAAATGTTTGATAAACAATGTAGTATCAACCATGCCTTTGTTAAAATTATTTAAAATAAGAAAGGAACTAAGCCTTTCATACCAAGCTCTAGGAGCTTATTTCAAGCCATAGAGAGCCTTAGTCAATTTGAATAAAACCAGGAGGTTGTTTCCGGATTTGAAGAGAATTTTCAAATCCAGGAGGTTGTTCGACATATACTTCTTCGGAAATAAAACCATTCAAGAAAGCACTTTTGACATCCATTTGAAATAGTTTAAAATTATTACTACTAGTATAGGCAAGGAGCATCCTTATGGCTTCTAATCGAGCCACGGGAGCGAAGGTTTCTTCGTAATCGATACCTTCTTCTTGGTTGAAACCTTTGGCCACTAATCTAGCCTTGTTTCTAACCACGATACCATTTTCATCTTGCTTGTTTCTAAAGACCCATTTAGTACCAATGACTAAATGGTCACTAGGTCTAGGAACAAGCTTCCATACCTTATTCCTCTCAAATTGATTCAATTCTTCTTGCATTGCAATAACCCAAAAATCATCTTTTATGGCCTCATCAATGCATTTAGGTTCGATTTGAGAAAGGAAGGCGGCGTTAGCACAAAAATTCTTGAAAGAAGAACGAGTTTGAACCCCTTTTGATGTATCTCCTATAATTAGCTCCTTTGGATGAGCATCTATAAACTTCCATTCATTAGGTAAGGAAATTTTGGAAGAAGGTGCATCCAAGTTGCTATTTTAAGGAGGGGGTTCATTTAAATTCAAATTATCAAAACCAAGATCATCATTAAAATCATTTTTCTTTAAATTAGAAATTTCATTGAAAACTACATGAATAGACTCTTCTATTACTAAGGTTCTTTTGTTAAAAACCCGAAAAGCCTTAGAAACGGAAGAGTAACTAAGAAAGATGCCTTCATCGGATTTAGCATCAAATTTTCCTAAGGCATCCCTTTCATTCAAAATAAAGCATTTACAACCGAAAACTTTAAAATAGGAAATATTTGGTTTTTTGTTATTCCATAATTCATAGGGAGTTTTTGATAAGGATGGTCTTATTAGGACTCTATTCATGATGTAGCAAGCCGTATTTACGACTTCGGCCCAAAAATACTTAGGTAAACTATGTTCATTTAACATAGTTCTTGCCATTTCTTGTAGGTTTCTATTTTTTCTTTCAACTACTCCATTTTGTTGGGGATTCCTCGGAGTGGAGAAGTTGTGATTATATCCATTAACTTCACAAAAATTTTGAAAGTCACGATTTTGAAATTCGCCACCGTGATCACTCCGAATTGATGAAATCATGAATCCTTTTTCGTTTTGAGTTAGTTTATAAAATTTAGAGAAACACTTGAAACAATCACTTTTGTGAGCTAAGAAATAGGTCCAAGCGTATCTAGTATAGTCATCCACAATTACAAACGTATATTTGCTTCCCCCTAGACTTGTCGTGTCAATTAATCCAAATAAGTCCAAATGAATCAATTGTAATGGTCTAGTGGTGCTAATTTGAGTTTTTGGTTTGAAACTAGTTTTTATTTGTTTACCAAGTTGACATGCATCGCATACTTTGTCCTTAATAAACTTTATATTTGAAATTCCTTGCACTAATTCTCTAGATGAGATCTTAGATATTAGTTTCATGCTTGCATGACCTAGTCTTCTATGCCAAAGCCAAGAATCATCATTTAAAGTGGAGAAGCACATTTCATTAGTTAGTTCATCAAGGTTGATGGTGTAGACATTATTTTGTTTTAATGCAATCATAGTTATGTTATGGTTTGGTTTTTCAATAATACACACATTTGATTCAAATCTAACGATATAACCTTTATCGCATAATTGACTAACACTCAAGAGATTATGTTTCAATCCATCAACTAGTAAGACATCATCAATAAAAAAAATTAATTTGTTACCTATGGTTCCCTTGCCAATGATTTTGCCTTGGTTGTTGTCTCCAAAGGTGACGTACCCTTCTTCTTTGCTAGTGAGCATAGAGAAATGAGATGGATCTCTAGTCATATGTCTTGAGCATCCACTATCTAGATACCATCTCTTGCTCCTAGCTTGTGATGGTGTATGTTTCTACAAGAAGGGATTATTTTTAGGTACCCATTTTCTTTTGGGTGCCTTAAAACCTGATTTAACTTGTTCATCATATTGCATAGAATTGATCATGGTTCCTTTAGGAACCCAAATTAGTTTGTTCGGACTAATTTTCTTGAATGGACATTTATAAGTTTTATGTCCATATTTACAACAAAAGTTGCAATTGCTTTGGTGCCGAACATGTAATACAGGGCCTTTAATGAAAGTGGTTGGATTTTGGTGAGGACTTCTCACAAATCCGATTCCACTTCTTTTAGGAACGTGACCCTTATTTGTAAGGATCATGTTCAAAGATTTGCTACCAACCTCAAATTTCTTTAAGGTGTCCTTAAGTAGCAAGTTATCCTTTTGGAGAGATTCTAGATCATGACATTTTATACATGGAGCTAAACTATCATGATATTCAGTTTTTAATTTATCAATATCACAAGTGAGACTATCATGCTCCTTTTTTAGCAATTTATATTTTCTACTAATTGTCTTACATTCATCAAATAACTCATGGAAAGCATTTAATAATTCATGATAAGGTAAATCTGCATCAATTAAATCTGTTACCTCTTCTCCGATGGCCATTAGGGCGTAATGAGCAACTTGCTTGGTGTTGGACTCCTCTTCTTCGGACGCGCTTGAATCATCCCACGTTGCCTTGAGCGCCTTCTTCTTTGATGTTCTTTTTTTGGCTTGAGGACAATCGTTCTTGTAGTGTCCCGGTTTTTTGCATTCATAGCAAATCACTTGGTCCTTCTTGTGTTCGAACTTATTTTTTGTATTATATATAAATTTGTTCTTTCTTAAATATTTTTTAAATTTTTGAGTCAAAAGTGCAATGTCATTGTCACTGTCTTCATCACTTGATGTTCCTTTCAAGTGGTCTTCTTGTGATGTGAGTGCCATATCCTTCCTGTTCTTTGGAAGGGGGTTCTCGAGCTCGTCATGAGCTTGACATGTCATTTTATAGGTCATTAGAGACCCAATAAGTTCTTCAAGAGGGAATGTTTTAAGGTCTTTGGCCTCTTGAATTGCCGTAACTTTTGGATCCCAACTTTTAGGGAGGGATCTTAAGATTTTAATTACTAGTTTAAAGTTAGTAAAATCTTTACCAAGAGCTTTGAGTCTATTGATGACATCCGTGAACCGGGTGTACATGTCTCCGATGGACTCACTTGGTTTCATTCGGAAAAGTTCGTAAGAGTGCACAAGGATGTTGATTTTGGACTCTTTCACTCGACTAGTGCCTTCATGAATGACCTCAAGAGTTCTCCAAATATCAAAAGCCGAATCACAAATTGAAACACGATTAAATTTATTTTTGTTTAGTGCACAAAACAAGGCATTCATAGCCTTTGCGTTTAAAGCAAAAACGTTCTTCTCCGATTCATTCCATTCGCTCATTGGAAGAGAAGATTTTTGAAATCCATTTTCAACAATAGTCCAAAGCTCAAAATCCATGGAAATGAGGAAGATCCTCATACGAGTCTTCCAATAAGTATAATCTGACCCATTAAACAAGGGTGGATGTGTGATAGAATGACCCTCATGCATGCCGGAGTAAGCTATCTCTCTTGGGTATTAAACGAGTGAGCCTAGCTCTGATACCAATTGTTAGGATCGGAGCGGCACTAAGAGGGAGGGGGGGGGGGGTGAATAAGTGCAGCGGTAAAGTGCGATAAACTTTTGACGATTTAACCACTTTCAGAAATTTCGTACGATAAAAGTAACGTTTTCGTTTGAAACCATTTCGATTGCGTTTTAACTTGAAGGGATAAGTAAGACGGAGATAAAGAAGTAGAGCATTAAAGTGCAAATGGTTTGCAGTAATGTAAATGACAATAAGTGAATGCAAACCAGAGATCACGCAGATTTTAAAGTGGTTCGGTCAAATGACCTACATCCACTTGCGAGGCCCCTCTTCGATGAGGCTTCCACCTTCGACTAGCAAATCTCTTGAAGGGGAAGGGTAAATACCCCTCTTACAACTTTTTACAAGCGGTTCACTCTCTTACAGATTTTCAGCAAGAAAGAAGGAGGTGAACACTAGCAAATTAAAAACAAGACTAGCAAAGACTTTTCTAAGACCTTTCTCTCAATCAATTGCTTCTCAAAAAGTTGTAATCTCAGCTGAGATTTGAGGGGTATTTATAGGCCTCAAGAAGATTCAAATTTGGGCTCCAAAATTTGAATTCTCTTTGGGTTCCCGATGCTGGCGGTGCCACCGCCTATCAATGTCAGACACTGACAGTGGATGGGCGGTGCCACCGCCCAGCCAAGTAGTGCCACCGCCTGGCTCTCGGGTGCTGGGCGGTGCAACCGCCCAGTCTGGCGGTGCTACCGCCAGATCCTTCGGTTCACTTGTTGGGCTTCAAATTTAGCCCAAACCAAGTCTAATTTTGGGCCTCGTTGGCCCCTAACCAGGATATAGGATTATCTCTTAATCCTAATCCTAATTACAAGTGAACTACATAACACAAAAACATCTTAAGCAAGTTTTCACCCGCGAACATCGAGTCTTGTTCCGGCGAGCTTTCCGACGAACTTCTTCCGACGGACTCCCAGCAAGCTCCCGAACTTGTGATAACTTTAACGAGTAGCCGAGCCTTCTCGGTGATCTCCATGAACCTCCGACGATCTCTTCGACGAACTTCCGAAAATTCCGACAGATTCCCGATTTCTTCTCGATTGGTTCCGACAGCATCTCCGATGATTCTTCGGACTCTTAAACGTCCATCGAACTTGACTCCGGTATTCTTGCTTTGTATTTTCTAGTTATCGTAGTTTAATCCTGCACACTTAACTCAATAATATGGATTAGATTAATTAACCCATCAATTGATTTTATCATCAAAATCCGAGATTCAACATAAAGTTGTAATGAAAATATTAATATTTTAATACTATGATTTGATGATTTTATGCATGACATTGTAAAGTTATATATAATAATGCATAATGATGAAATTATGTAATAAAAATATTAAACATTTTGAAACCATGTTTTAGTGTCATGCATATTGATCATGCTTAATAAATTTCAAAATTATGCATGATGAATCTTATGATTTATGGATTATTGATTTTTACCATAATGAAAGTACCTTATTGATCTTTGTTGTAATAAATCTTACTATTTCGGTTTTAAACATGATACATGTTTTTATTTGGCATAAATGAAACAAAATCATATGTTTTGAAACAATCGAAAAGAGGAAAACATTCTTGAAAATTATTTTGTTCAATCTTATTGATTTTGATGAATCCATTTGTATTATCTTTGTGAATCTCTTGGATTTTGATAATGATTTTGATGATTTAAATTTGAATAAATTTTTATCGAAATCACGATCTTGATCTCTTGAAATTTATAAATGAAATCCTTTATGAATCAAGATTGTTTTCTATTTAAAAGGAGATTTGTCGAAATGTTTCATAGTCTTTTAGTATTCATGATCTTGATAATTATGTTTTAAAACTTTATGTAAACCAAGAATGTTCATCATGATTCTCTCTTTGAATATTTAAAGAGGAGAATTTTCTAGATGAATTATGATTTTGATGATTGAAGATTTGATATACATGAATTGAGATCTTGCTCTCCTACTATTCTTTTTGCTATTCACAAGACTAATTCTAATAAACCATGATATGCTATATGAATTTTATTGTATTCATGAAGTAATATCTCATCATTAATTTTTGGTTATATTCCTTCATGTGATGATATGAATATATGAAACACTTATGATATGATTTTTTATACAATTCCATGTATTCGTGAAATATTTATCTCATCACCCAATTAATTCCTCTTGATACTCCTAATGTGATGAAGTGAAATTATGTATGAAATACAAATGGGGAGAAGTTTTGATCATGCATGGTAGGATATAATTTGACAAATTGATACCATCATGATATGAAACATTTATGATTTGTAATGATGTATGCAATACTTGTACCTTCTAATTATGATGTGATGTATTACATATGATGTAAATCATGATTTAAAATACTATGAGTTGTTGCTAAAATGATTTATTATAAATATTGATTTAATGTTTTGTTTCATGAATACTCTAAATGATGAATATTTGGTATCATGATCAAAATGTTGATAAATAGTTAAAAATTTTAGTATCATGTATGATATCCTCATAATGTTGATCGATTTATTCAATATCGTGCATGAATGAATATAAGGTTTTTGAAAATGTGCATATTCTAATTTGAAAATATGATGATGCACAAATAAGATTGATACTTATCTTTGTCATAATTGATGTAAAGGGTCTTCCCTTCTTTTTGACAATGACAAAGGGGGAGATAGCTAGCTTGCACAAGTCAAGAAGATGCAAAAACTTGATTGCTAGCTTGTCTATCTTAAGTAGCAAAGATTGCTAACTTGCTTATTTCAAGAAGCAAAAGTTATCTTTTTGAACATCACTATCTTGCCTATCTCAAAATACAAAACATGCTAACTTTTACGGAAGCAAAATTGCTAGCTCAAACATTGCAAAGGAAGCAAAAATTTGCTAGCTTGCAACTTGCATATCATGAAAATTGCTAGCTTGTAGTCTAAAGAGAAGCAATTAGTTTTTATCTCAAGAAAAGCAAACATGCTAAACTTACACATCTTTAATTGCAAGATTGCATGATGATAAAATTTGATACTATGTATTTCATGCAATGTATGGAACTTTTTATCTCTAAACACATAAGAGTAGGAACTTCTCCTTTTTGTTGATGACAAAGGGGGAGAAGTATAATGACATGACATGTTATGCATAAGTTTGTGATGACATGTTGCTTGGATTCTTGAATCCAAGAGTTTCTATCAATAAACCATATTGATAGGGGGAGTTTGTTTAAACTCTGGGAGTTAAGGTTAACTCCGTCATCAAGTGGTTGTCATCATCAAAAAGGGGGAGATTGTTGAATCTCGTATTTTGATAATGAAACCACTTGATATGTGTTTATGATTTAAACTACATTTTGAGTGATGTAGGTCTACTCGATCAGGATTAGACAGTTGACGCAGGAGGAATTGACATTGCGCCGGAGGAGATCACGTCAGGATATTGGATGTCAGAAGGCTTCGGACGTCGGGCATCGGGCCAAGGAGAGCGAAATTGCGCCAAGGATATCGGGGTTGCGGAGGTCAACCGTCGATTGGGCAACAAGCCACAAGAGAGGACGATGCGCTGATGAATTGGACGAAGTGCCAACCAATGACCTGCCGGGCAACAGAATGTCAATTCGTGTTGTAATAATTATCTAAATCGAAGTAGAGTTTTGGCTTGTGTGTGCAGGATTAACTACGATAACGATGAAGACATAAAGTGAAACAAAGTG
>NC_088344.1:14477500-14637500 GCF_036884655.1 Musa acuminata AAA Group | reverse complement strand
TAATCTTAGAAATCCACAGTTTGATGTATTTTGATAGATATGTACAAATCAAATTAGTAATAGAGAGGTTGATAGCTTAACACCAAATAATTTAATCTGGATTGGTAGACAATAGATCAAAGTTGTCAAACTTGCTTTCTTGCGAAGAAGATTCGAATGATCAGATCATAGAATCATAAGAATGTATATATATACATCTATAGAAATATTTTATAATTATTTTATTAATATTTAATAACTCAGGTATTTAACTTTCTTTTGGAGGTTGATGACATTATATTTGAGAGAATAAACCAAATTATAAGTTTAAGTATTATAAAAAAGAATCAATCATGATGAAGTATATGTTACATGAGAATTTCCATCGATTATATTACTTATTTGTCTATGCAGTAGTTACATATATGATTGTATTTGGTGTGCATACTCTCTTGCTCTAATTAGATTTTTGTTCGCAGACTGATAAGAACAATTTCTATTGAGAGATCATTTTGGAAACGTTTTCTTTGTTGATGTCTTATATATAAATTTTACAAGAGCTCTAAACATTATCAATCAATGAGTTAGACACTGAGATAAAATAAGAAGATATTAAAAATATCTTGATTTTCTTTGAATCTCATCTTAGATGTCCACAATTTGATGTATTTTGATAGATATGTACAAATCAAATTAATAATAGGGATGTTAATAGCTTAAAACCAAATAATTTGATCTGGTTTGATAGACAACAAATCAAAGTTGTCAAACTTGCTTTCCTACAAACAAGATTCGAATGATCAGATCATAGAATCATAAGAATGTATAATTTAAATAGAATCAATTAAAAAATATATATACATCTATAGAAATATATTATAATTATTTGTTAATATTTAATAACTCATGTATTTAACTTTCTTATGGAGGTTGATGACATTATATTAGAGAGAATAAACCAAATTACAAGTTTAATTATTATAAAAAACAATCAATCACGATGAAGTATATCTTACATGAGAATTTTCATCGATCATATCACTTATTTGTCCATGTAGTAGTTATATATGTGATTGTATTTGGTTTGCATACTCCGTTGCTCTAATTAGATTTTGTTCGTCAACTAATAAGAACAATTATTATAGGAGATCATTTTAAAAACATTTGCTTTGTTGATATCTTATTTGTGATGTCACTTTGTTTTGGAAACCATGTGATTTTTATCTATAAAGTACACAATATTAGTTCACTATATTATTACTTAATCACTAAAGAAAAATATTAAAGTTATAAAATTGGAAAGCAAGAAATGGAACCAGCCTAATCTATTTATTATCATAACAAATAACAAATACTAGTAGCTAATTATAACCAGAAATTAAGGTATTATGAACAATACATGTATAACTTTAAAATAATACAATGGACAAAGTTATTTTCATAGCAGCCATCGATACGACTAATTATAAGCATAACATATAAGGCTAAATTTTGAGAAAGTAAATAAATCAAACAAATATCATTTTACAACAAGTAGTTTGCATGCATGTTCGAACATTGATTAAAATTCATAACAAGCTAAAACATTAATTTTTATACTAATTCTTTTATATCTCAATATTTAAGAAAAAAATATATGAATAAAATTTTGAAAAGCTAAAGATATTCTTAGATTTAAAGATTGATCTTATAAGTGATGAGATTTCTATTGTAATAATTTAGAACTATATGTACTACTTATATTTATTACTTAAAGTAAAGAAATTTATAATTATTAATTTAGATATTTTATTAACTCAAGAACTTACTATACAAACTCTCCTTTTTTCACTTCCATAGTCCTCAAATTTAATATAAAATTTAGATTAGAATTATTGGAAGACGTAAATTTTAGATGAGGATAGAATAAATTTTAAATGAGGACAGATCATTCTTGTAGCTACCTTGTGCTCTAATCATCAAAGATCAAAATCACTAAAGGCCCCACTCGATCTCGGAGATCATAAAAGAGAAAATGATAGCAAGATAATCTAACAATCGATTCTCTATTAGTAAATTCTTCTAGACATATTAGACACTTATCAACTTTATAAGAGCTGTAATTATAATCAATCAATGGGTAAGAATTTGAGGTGGAGTAAGAAGATAATGAAAATATCTCGATCACTTGTATTTTATAGTCCTGATGTCAACTCATTTGGGAATTAAGTACAATGACTACTATAATAAAATAAATTTCTTATTTTATTAAAAACTATAAATTAAAATGTATATGGAAATTTGTATTTATCGTTATTGGATTATTCCAAAAATAAAAAAAATTAGAAGGGGTATCAAGCAAAATAGAAATCCTAGAATGTTGTAAAATATAAAATATATATTTGAAAATATTGTAAAATACAAAATATATGTCCCGTTAATCTTCTTTATTTATAGCTATTGAATAAATAAATTCAAATCCTGATATTCATGGAATTGACTGAAACTCAACTAAGCCTATAATACAAGTTCAAAATTAATGTTATATATTTTTATATAAAAACAACCTAAATATTCAAACAAATAAATTTTATATAATTCAATATAGTTCAATAGATATTTACAAATCAAATTACCAATAAGGATGTTGATCATTTAAAATCAAACAATTTAATCCGGTTTGACAAACAACAAACTAAAGTTGTTGAACTCGCTTTCTTAAATAAGATAAACATACCATTGGATTCTAAGATCATATAGTTTATACAAAAAATTAATTTAAAATATATACATATGTATGTAAAAATGTATTGTAAGTGTATTGTTAATATTTATTAACTCATTTATTTTATAAAGTTTATAATTATACTTTCATTTGAAAGGGTACATGTATAATTCAATAGTTTTGTCTCTTATTCATATGTATAATAATTTTACTATTTTGTGTTTCTATTTTGGTTTAAATTGTTTGATTATTCTCTCATCTACCTTTTGAGAATCAAAATTTAAAGATGATCTCGTATTTAAAAGTGATATTATTAGTGATGATATTTCTATTGCAATAATTGAGTACCGTGTTTGTGTTTACTACTGATAACACTTGAAATATAAATTTTGATATTTTGTTAATGCAAGAATGTGCTAGAATAACTAAAAAATACTCTTACTACAAAACTCATGGTTTAGCAAATTTAGTATATAAAACACAATTGTTAGTAATATTAGGAAGATTAATTTTAGGACCAGCGAGAGGAGGTGTCCGACTTATGGTAATAGAAGGTGGTGGCTTGTGATAGCGACTGAGAGTATGTGGCTCGGTTGGTGGTAACGATAGTAGCGAGTCTTGCTTGAGCATTCTAATATGACAAAGAAATTAGGAACACCCATTAAACAGGTGCTATGATCACCCCTACAAGACCTCCTAGAATCTATTTTGAGTTTAACATTCAATAGCTTGATAACAAACTCTAAATTTAGATAGGTTCTAACTTATTTGAGGCTTGCTAGGTACATTCATCTCCTTAATTAATTTTATTTTACATTATTATCCTATATATATATATGCTCTTATTGTCTCTTACATGCCCAAAGAAATTATTAACACCCTTGGTTCAGTCTTGTGATCCCTAAGTAAGAGAAGAATCAAAAAATATATTTATTTCTATGATCCCTAAGTTAAAGAAGAAGAGATGGGAGAAGAGAGGAAAAAGTATAACCAATAAAGGGGACATAGTTGGCTAAGAATAGATGGCTCTGTTGGTGGTAGTGGCTATAGTGAGTCTGACTTAAGCATTCTAACATGATAAGAAATGACATATAAACAAGAAGTAGCTTGTTTATGACGATGGACTCTCGATGGCTTAGTCGATGGCAATGATAGTGGTTGGCTCACTCGATTGAGAAGATTAATAATTTTATCCCTTATTCAAAAGACTGATAATTTTATTATTTTATGTTTTATTTAAATTTAAAATTATTTGCTTATTTTCTCATCTACCACCTAATAACAAAACTCAAAGATAATATCATATTAGAAGAGTGATTTTATAAGTGGTATTATTTCTATTTTAACAATTAAAAACTCTATGTACTATTGATAATATTCAAACTAGAAATTTAGAATTAATGCAAGAATATGTTGGACAAACTAATAAATACTAACAAATAGCAAGTCATCAGATAAAATGAAAAAAAATTACTTCAATAGTCATCAAACTTAATAGAAAATTAAGATTAGAATTAGAGAGTTATAAAAATTTTAGATGGGAATAGACTGATCTCTTAGCTATCTCATGCTTTTATCATAGGAGATTAATGTCGTTGAAGACCCCACTTAATCTCAGAAAGCATAAGAGAGGGAGTGATAACAAAATAATTTAACAATTGACTCTCTATTAGTAAATTCTTTTAAATAAATTAGACACTTATCAACTTCACAATAGCTCTAAACATTATCAATCAACAAGTGAGACACTGAAATGAAAAAAAAAAGATATTGAAAATATCTTGATTTTCGAAGAATCTCATCTTAGAAGTCCACTGTTTGATATAGTTTAATATGTGTTTACAAATCAAATTAATAATAGGGATGTTGATAGCTTAAAACTAAATAATTTGATCTAGTTTGACTCATAACAAATCAAAGTTGTCAAACTTTCTTTCTTGCATAGAAGAATTGAAGGATCAGATCATAAAATCATAAGAATATATAATTTAAATAGAATCAATTAAAATATATATGTACATCTATAGAAATATATTATAATTATTTTGTTAATATTTAATAACTCATGTATATTACAAAGTTAATAATCATAGTAATTTAACTCTTGTATTTTCTTTCTTATGGAGGTTGATGACATTGTATGAGAGAGAATAAATTAAATTACAAGTTTAATTATTATAAAAAATAACAAATCATGATGAAGTACATCCTACATGAGAAGCTCCATTGCAATAGTTGCATATATGATTATATTTGGTATGCATTACTTCCTTGCTCTTATTAGATCCTTGTTCGTTATCTGCCTGATAAGAATAGTTCTTCTGAGGTATTCTTTTGGAAATGTTTGTAATATTGATGTCTTATTTATGTTGTCATTTTATTTTGAAAACTATATGACATTCATCTATTAAGTACACAACATTAGTTCACTATATTATTACTCAATCAATAAAGAAAAATATTAAATGTTATATAGTTGGAAAGAAAGAAATAGAAACCATACTAATATGTTTATTATGATAACAAATACCAAATACTAGTAGGTAACTATAACTAGAATGTTAAGGTATAGTAAATAATGAATGTACAATTTTGAAGGAAAACTACATTAAACAAAGTTATTGCCATACCAGTCGACTAATTATCAACATAACATATAAGGATAAATTTTGAGAAAGCAAATAAATCAAACAAATGTCTTTTTACAACAAATAGTTTGCATGCATGTTAGAACATTCATTAAAATTTATAACTAGCTAAAATGATAAATTTTAAGCTAATTCTTTTATATCTTGGTATTTTGGAAAAAAAATGTATGAATAAAATTTTGAAAAGCCAAATATGATCTCAAATTAAAATATTGATCTTATGAGGGATGAGATTTCTATTGTAATAATTTAGAACTATGTGTATTACTTATTTATCCCATTGATTTTTTTTTTTACTTCTCTAGTCCTCAAACTTAATAGAAAATTAAGATTAGAATTAGAGGGTTACATAAATTTTAGATGGGGATAAATAGATCTTGTAGCTAGCTCATGCTTCTATTATAGGAGATCGTTGAAGATCCCACTCGACCTAGGAAAGCATAAGAGACGGAGTGATAACAAAATAATTTATTAATTATCTCTTTCTTAGTAATTCTTTCAAACATATTAGACACTTAACAACTTCACAAGAGATTAAAACATTGACAATCAATGAGTGAGACATTGAGGTGAAATAAGAAGATATTGAAAATATCTTAATTTTCTACATATTTCATCTATTAGTAAATTCTTCTAGATATATTAGACTCTTATCAACTTCACTAGAGTTATAAACATTATCAATAAATAAGTAAGATACTGAGATGAAATAAGAAGATATTGTAAACATCTTGATTTGCTACGAACCTCATCTTAGAAGTCCAAAATTTGACGCATTTTAATAGATATTTACAAATCAAATTAATAATAGGGATGTTGATAGCTTAAAATCAAATAATTTGATATCGTTTGACACACAATAGATTAAAGTTGTCAAACTTGCTTTCCTACAAAGAAGAATCGAATGATCAGATCATAGAATCATAGAATGTACAATTTAAATAAAATCAATTAAAATATATATGCACATCTATATAAATATATTATAATTATTATGTTAATATTTAATAACTCATGTATTTAACTTTCCTATGGAGGCTGATGATATTATGTGAAAGAGAATAAACTAAATTATAAGTTCAATTATTATAAAAAAATCAATAATGATGAAATACATTTTACATTAGAAGCTCCATTGATGGTATCACTTATATGTCCATGCAATAGTTTCTATAGGAGATTGTTTTGGAAAAGTTTGCTTTGTTGATGTCTTATTTATGATGTCACTTTATTTTGAAAATAATGTGGTTTTTATCTATTAAGTACACAACATTAGTTCACTATATTATTACTCAATCAATAAAGAAAAATATTAAAGTTATAAATTGAAAAGCAAGAAATAAGACCAACCTAATTTGTCTATTATCATAACAAATAACAAATACTAGTAGCTAATTGTAACAAGAAAGTTAAAGTATTGTGAACAATGCATGTATAACTTTGAAGGAAATACAATGGACAAAGTTAATGTCATTCTAGCCATCAATACAACTAATTATTGTTGGATAACCGTAAAGAGCATCACATGCACAATGAAAAATAAAAAACAAATATTGGTTTCCCAAATCAATCTTATCGAATCATCATGTAAAGATTGGAAGCGAGAAACTCGAAAGCGACAAAACACGTAACTACATAAACTAGTTGAAACATTCTCACATAGGGAACATCATATATCTCGTAATATGTAGATCTAGTCCATGGATGAAGGAGCTCTCGCAAACTCCTCTCTAATGGTGATCAACATAGTGGATGCGACAACGACGCAACTTCTCACATAGCACGTTCTTTTCTAGCTTTTGCACACCACCACACTACAAAACCCAAGGAGAGATCGATCCCTTTTGCTGTCCTCGCACAACAAAGAGGAGGCATTCGATTGGAGGAAGAGGCAGGGAAGATATATAGGATGTGCCGATAGCAGGAGTCTAGCCTACAACTCTTTAAGCCCCAACTCCTATGTATAGAGAGTACTCTTAACTTACCCTAATGGATCATTCTTTTTGGGTATTGGATCTCCATCCAATAACTTATAACTTAATAATGTTGACTCTCGTATTTTGATAATGAAACCAATTGATAATTGTGTTTACGTTTTGATCTGCATTTTGAGTGATGCAGGATGCTTCGATCAGGATGAGACAACTAAAGCAAGAAAAATCATGTTGAGTTGGAGGAAAATGTCAGAAGATTGGACGTCGGGCCGGTGGATCGGTCGACGTATCGACAGAAGGCTTCGGGCCATGGACTCGGGCATCGGGCCAAGAAGAGTGGGTATTGCACCAAGGATATCGGAGTTGCGTAGTCAACTGGCCGATTGGGCAATAGACCGCAGGAGAGGACGATGCGCCGAAGAATCGGACGAAGCGTCGAGGGACCAATGACATGCCGGACAACTTGAATAATGCTTAGTATTAATTGTCTAGATCGAAGTTTTGTTTTACACGTGCAGGATTAACTACGATGGAAGTAAGACATGCAGTAGGAGTTACGCTGGAGTCAAGACTATGATTACGTTGGGAGTTCGAGAGTTTGACGGAAGTCCGGACGGTCGTCGGAGGTTCTATGAGAACAAATCCGAGAAGTCCAGGAGCTTGCCAAAGAAGCTCGTCGGAACTCGCCAAGTGGATCGTCGCAAGTCCAGGAGTTTGCCAGAAGTCCGCCGGAGTATCACCGAAGGTTCGTCGGATGTTCGCCGAAAGTTCACCGGAAGAAGCGATTGACACACCGGAGCAAGTTGTAGTAAATGTCTTAAGAAATATCGTAGTTAGTATGTAGATTAAGTTAGGAATGAGAGGTAATCCCATTAACTTAATTTGGGGGCAATTGAGCCCTTGATAGACCCAAATTGGACTGAATAGATCAACCCATTCGGACCAGAATTCCTGCCAGGCGGTGGCACCGCTAGGGTCGGCAAGTGGCACCACCCAAGAGATGGTCTCCTAGGAAAGCTGGGCGGTGCAACCGCCCAAGTCAGGTAGTGGCACCACCTGGGCTCAATCTCCGAGCAAGATTGGGTGGTGCAACCGCCCCTGACAGGCAGTGGCACCGCCCCTGACAGGCAGTGGCACCGCCCAGAGGCTCAGTCTCCGAGCTGCCAAGTGGTTGTACCACCCCAGTCAGGAGGTAGTACCGCCAGGACCCCGAAAATCCGGGAAAAGATATTTTTGAGCTCCAAATTCAAACCAGTTTGGAGCCTATATATACCCCACCCTTTCCTGCATGAAAGGGCAACGAAAGCTTGATCTTACTCTGTGATTTTAGAGCTCAAAAGTGTTGTAAAGGCTAGAAGTTCTCCTCCCTCTTTTCTTCTAAGTTTTGATCTTTCAAGAGAGGAGAGAAATTTCAGTAAGGGTTGTCTCCTAAGCCCGTCAAAAGGAGTGAAACTGTAAAAGGGTGGTTGGCCTTCGCCTATTGAAGGAAGGCCTCTAGTAGATGTCGGTGACCTCATCGAAGGAGGAAGCCGAAAGTGGATGTAGGTCATGTTTGACCGAACCACTCTAAAATCTGGTTTGCATTTCTTTCTTGCTGCTTACCTTACTACAAACCTCCATATATGCTTTACTTCCTCATTACTTTTGCTGCACCCCTTTACGAACTTGCTTTCAAGTTAAGTTTCCGAAAACGATTTTACGTCGGAAACGATTTCATCATACGAATGCAGTTTTAAACATCGAAAGTTTTCCGTTGTACTAATTCATCCCCCCCCCCTCTTAGTGCTCTTGATCCTAACAATTAGTACCAACGCCATGGTTTTTTAATTTGGTTTAACATGCAAATAAAAATAACTCATTTCGGCTTTCAAGAGGGTCAATCTCTCATTCGTCCTCCTTTTTTCAATGGGACGGACTACACTTATTGGAAAACTCGAATGAGAGTTTTCTTGCTTTCGTTGGATTTAAATTTATGGAATATTGTGAAAACGGTTTTCGAATGTCTTCTCTTCCAATGAACCATTGGAATGATTTGGAGAAGAAGACGTTTTCTTTAAATGCTAGAGCTATTAATGCTCTATTTTGCGCTTTAGACAAAAACAAGTTTAATCGGGTTTCTATGTGCGAAACGACTTTCAACATTTTGCATGTTCTTGAAACCACTTACGAAGGCACAAGTAGACTAAAAGATTCGAAAATCAACTTTTTAATGCATGATTTTGAATTGTTTCACATGAAACCGAGTGAAACCATTGGAGACATGTACACCTGTTTTACGGATGTCGTCAATGGTTTAAAAGCACTTGGTAGAAGTTTTTTAGATTTTGAACTTATAAACAAGATTTTGCATTCTCTTTCTAAAAATTGGAATTCAAAAGTAACTACGATACAAGAAGCTAAAAACCTAAACAACTTACCACTTGAAGAACTAATTGGTTCGTTGATGACATATAAAATATTACACAATGCACATGATGAACATAATGAACAAAACAACCTTCTAAAAAACAATAAGGATTTGGGACATAGAACATTTGAAGACCACTTGAGCATAAGCTCAAGTGATGGTGAACTTAAACTACAAATGAAACAAAAATAAAAAAGAAAAAAGAATGGAACTACTTGCTTTGAACGCAAGAAGAAGAACAAAAACTGGGATGAATCGAGCTCCTCTGAAGACGAGGAGAAAATCAAGAAAGGCGAGGTGGCAAACTATGCCTTAATCGCTTTCAATGATGAGGTAATCAAAATCCCCCTAATTTATTTTAAAATAACATGATACTTTCTATGATGCATTTTCTTTCTTATTTTGTTTAAAAAATTATTTTTTAATTATATGTTAAAAAAATGAATGAAAATGCAAAAATTATGATCATGCAAGTAGTTTTAAAAATAATCATGAAAAATATATATTTTATGATAAACAAACAAAATGATTTTGATTGAAAATATGAAATCATGCTATATATGGTTAAGAAGTAATAATGTGTATCATATTGATTTCCATTGTTATTTCTTGATTTTGATTAAATAAAATCATGTTTGAATTGAAGAAATGCATAATGATGTAATATTAAATATTTTGATACCATGATCGACAATTTTATGCATGAGATTTTAAGTTATACATGATGATAAGCATGTGTTATTTTCATGAGTGTATTTGAAAAACATATAGCAAAACCCATGTCCGAATGCATGAACTTATTAAAATTATTTTTCAGACGTTCTTAATTCATTCACTTAATTGCTATAATGAGAACTTTACACTATTACATGTCTTAATAAAATATTGGAAATTATGTGTTTCGGATACAAAAATTTTCATGATGATGAGCATGTTTTATCTTCATGATTGTGCTTGAAAATCTATAGCAAAACTATGTCCGAATGCATGAAAGTATTAAATTTAATTTTTAGATTTTCTTAATCCTAACAAAGTCACGATTTTTCTTGATTTTTCAAAATTATAACTTGAGTATTCATTTTATAAATCAAGATTGTTTATGTGTTCTCTCATGGCATCTTTTAAGGCTTATGACTTGAATTTTGTTATGTAAAATTCTCTGAATGTATGAAATACATCTTATCACCTAATAATTTTTCTTCCTTATGTGATGATATGAATACATGAAATATTCATTAATTTATTTTGATGTATATAAATAAGAAGTTTCGATCATGCATGGTAGGATATAATTTGATAAAATTGGTACCATCATGATGTGAAATAAATGATGATTTGGAATCATGCATGTAATGATGATTTTATATTTTATGATTTGGTATAATGCATGCAATGATGAAATATTTATGAATTTGAAATGATGCATACAATACTTATGATAATGATGTACATAATGTATTGCATATGATGTGTATCATGAATGCTTTAAATGATGAATGTTTGGTATCATGATCAACATGTTGATAAATGCTTTAATGTTTGAGTATTATGTATGATATGCTCATTAATGATGATTGATTTATTTTTCGGTATCGTGCATAAAAAATAAGGTTTTTGAAATTATGTATGTTTTAATTTGAATATATAATGATGCACAAATAAGATTGATACTTACCTTCATCATAATTTAGAAATTGACATAAAAGGTCTTCCCTTCTTTTTGATAATGACAAAGGGGGAGATAGCTAACTTACACAATTCAAGAAGAAAACAAAAATTGTACTTCTCAAAAGAGAAGAAATTGCTATCTTGAGCATCACCGAGAATTGCTAGCTTGAAATCTCAAGAAAATGCAAAAATGTGCTATCTTGCCTATCTCAAGATGCAAAACATTCTAACTTGCACTTTGCAATCAAAGCAAAATTGCTAGCTCAAACTTTACAAAGGAAGCAAAAAATTGCTCATCTCAAAAGAGAAACAAAGATTGCTAACTTGCATATTTCTAAAAGCAAAAGTGCTATCTTACCTATCGCAAAGAAAAGTAAATATGCCAACTTGTATATCTTTGAATTTGCTAGCTTGTATATTGTAAAACTTGTATATTTCAAGAAGCAAGAGTTGTTTTCTTCAATATCTCTATTTTGCTAGCTTGCATATTCTAAAATGTTGTAACATTGCTAGCTTGCATGATGTAGAACTTGCTATCTTGAACATTACCAAAAGTGCTATCTTGTATGCTGTAAAACTTGCATATCTAAAACTTAATAGTTTGAATGTTCTAATCATAATATAACACTTGCTAAATTTTCTAGCTTCAAAACTGCATGATGATAAAACTTGATATTATGTTTTTCATGCAATGAGTTGAACTTATATTACAAACACATTAGAGTTGAAACTTCTCCTTTTAGTTAATGACAAAGGGGGAGAAGTATGATGTTATGCATAAGTTTATGCATAAGTTCATGATGACGTGTTGCAAGTATTCACGATGAATATTGCAATGACTTGAATTCAGTTTGAATTCAAGGTTCTATCAATATGACATATTGATAGGGGAAGTTTGTTTAAACTTCGGGAGTTAAGTTTAACTCCGTCCTCAATTAGTTGTCATCATTAAAAAGGGAGAGATTATTGAATCTTGTATTTTGATGATGAAACCAATTGATAATTATGTTTATGTTTTAATCTGCGTTTTGAGTGATGCAGGATGCTTCGATCAGGATGAGACAATTAAAGCAGGAAAAATCATGTTGAGCCGGAGGAACATGTTAGAAGATTGGACGTCGGGCCGGTGGATCGGTCGACGTATCGACAAAAGGCTTCGGGCCGTGGACTCGGGCATCGGGCCAAGAAGAGCGAGTATTGCGCCAAAGATATCGAAGTTGCGGAGTCAACTAGCCGATTGGGCAATAGGCCGCAGGAGAGGACAATGCGCCAAAGAATCAGACGAAGCGTTGAGGGGCCAATAACATGTCGGACAACTTGAATAATGCTTAGTATTAATTGTCTAGATCGAAGTTTTATTTTATATGTGCAGGATTAACTACGATAGAAGTAAGACATGCAGTAGGAGTTACGCTGGAGTCAAGACTATGATTATGTTGGGAGTTTGAGAGTTCGACGGAAGTCCGGACGGTCGTCGGAGGTTCTACGGGAATAAATCTGAGAAGTCCAGGAGCTTGCCAAAGAAGCTCGTCAGAACTCGCCAAGTGGATCGTCGCAAGTCCAAGAGTTTGCTGGAAGTCCGCTAGAGCATCGTCGAAGGTTCGTCGGATGTTTGCTGGAAGTTCGCTGGAAGAAGCGATTGACGCACCAGAGCAAGTTGCAGTAAATGTCTTAAGAAATATCGTAGATAGCATGTAGATTAAGTTACGAATGGGAGGTGATCCCATTAATTTAATCTGGGGGCAATTGGGCCCTTGATAGACCTAAATTGGGTTGAATGGATCAACCCATTCGGACTATAATTTCTACCAGGCAATGGCACCGTTAGGGTCGGCGGTGGCACCGCCCAAGAGATGGTCTCCCAGGAAAGCTGGGCAGTGCAACCGCCCAGGTCAGGTGGTGGCATCGCCTGGACTTAGTCTCCGAGCGAGACTGGGTGGTGCAACCACCCTTGACAGGCGGTGGCACCGCCCAGAGGCTCAGTCTTTGAGCTGCCAGGCGGTTGTACCGCCCCAGTCAGGAGGTAGTACCGCCAGGACCCCAAAAATCCGGGAAAAGATATTTTTGAGCTCCAAATTCAAACCAGTTTAGCGCCTATATATACCCCACCCTTTCCTGCATGAAAGGGCACTGAAAGCTTGATCTTACTATGTGATTTTAGAGCTCAAAAGTGTTGTAAAGGCTACAAGTTCTCCTCCCTCTTTTCTTTCAAGTTTTGATCTTTCAAGAGAGGAGAGAAAATTCTATAAGGGTTGTCTCCTAAGCCCATCAAAAGGAGTGAAACTATAAAAGGGTGGTTGGCCTTCGCCTATTAAAGGAAGGCATCTAGTAGACGTCGGTGACCTCGTCGAAGGAGGAAGCCAAAAGTGGATGTAGGCCATGTTTGACCGAACCACTCTAAAATATGGTTTGCATTTCTTTCTTGCTGCTTACCTTACTACAAACCTCCATATGTGCTTTACTTCCTCATTACTTTTGCTGCACTCCTTTACGAACTTGCTTTCAAGTTAAGTTTCTGAAAATGATTTTACATCGGAAACAATTTCATTATACGAACGCAGTTTTAAATGTCGAAAGTTTTTCGCTGCACTAATTCACCCCCCCCTCCCCTCTTAGTGCTCTTGATCCTAACAAATAAATATTGAATCATTATTCAATAACCATCCTAAACTCTATTGGGTCTCTCCCAAAGATCTATTAAAACATGGGCTTATCGGATATCCCATATTCGATCCTCTATTCATCACTTTGTCCATCATATGTGTACGACCCTCTAGGCCCAATACCGAGCTGGCCATTAGTTGCACTTGTCAAACTATCTTTTGACTCATTGAATTATCATCTCTATAATAATTCACTCAATTTATCGATTATGGATGTACTAGGTCACTACACTGTAATCCCTAGACAATACAAGAGTATCTAATCCATTGAAACTATCTATCCTCAGTTACCATGCATCTATAGTCCATCATCTATCTAATATCCTAGAGATCATATACTAGGCATAGTAATATCTTAGAAATCTATTCGAGTCCCACTCTAATCGGATTCTCTTGGATAACTTCTTCTCTCTCAATCTGAATCTTATGCTTATCGGATTCATCATAATTCAATCAACCCTAACTAGGGATTTCTCTAAGTGAGAATACATTAGATATTTTTCTTATGATATTGAGAATGGATGATCATTTATTGATACCAAATTATCTTCGTAAGGTTGGCTATTACTCCCGATGACCAATTATGTTAGAAGTGAAACTTTCAAACATATAAATTTGGTATCAAAGAATGAAGTACTCAAAAAAGGCATCCTTAGTGTCTCAAGTTAAAGGATTAAACATACAATTGGGACTACAAAATCACTATCTAACTATGAGGTATCATTAACCAACTAACAATCTGTAAGCAGATCATTCAGTGAACTCATTCTCTAATGAGCACCTATACTATATCCCTAGTGTCCTCAAACAAGCTGTAATGAGACAAGCTACCTCCATCATATAGATGGATATATAGTACACTTGCCTGTCCGGTTATTTCAATGTCCCTCTCGAGTAACCTATGACTAAGAATATTTAGCGATTTATGTTTATAGGCGAATTTAGTCTCACTATCATGATCTCATCATGATCCAATTCCTATTACACAAATACAAGGATATCACAATATATATTTATTATATAATATAAAGTGAGAAAATATCATAATAATAATAACTAAAAAGATTGTATAATGTGTCACATGTTCTATCACTCGTATGATTGGCTTGTAGGGAACTTGTAACTAGCAATTATAAACATAACGTATAGGACTAAATTTTGAGAAAGTGAATAAATCAACAAATGTCTTTTTACAATAAATAGTTTGCATGTATGTTAGAACATTGATTAAAATTTAGAATAAGCTAAAATGTTAATTTTTGTACTAATTATTTTATACCTTGATATTTTAGAAAAAAATATATTAATAAAATTTTGAAAAGCCAAAGATGATATTAGATTTAAAGATTGAAAAGTTAATAATTGTAATAATTAAGAACTATGTGTACTACTTCTATTTATCACTTGATGCAAAGAAATTTAGAATTATCAATTTAGATATTTTATTAACCCAAGGAATTTGCTGGACAAACTCTCCTTTTTTTATTCAATTGTCCTCAAATTTAATATAAAATTAAGACTATAATTAAAGGAAGACATAAATTTTTGATAGGGATAGATACCTCATGCTTTGATTATCAGAGATCAAAATCATTAAAGGCCCCAATTGACTTTGGAGAGCACAAGAGATGAAGTGATAGCAAGATAATCTAACATTTGGCCCCTTGTTAGGAAATTCTTCTAGACATATTAGACACTTATCAACTTCATAAGAGCTCTACTATTCTCTTGCGTGCTCAAAGAAACGATTAACAACCTTGGTTCAGTCCTATGAACCCTAAGTAAGAGAAGTATCAAAGAATGTATTTATTCTTGTGATCCCTAAGTCAAAGAAGAAGAGAGGAAAGAGTATAACCAATGAGGGGACATAACTAGCCAAGAGTAGGAGGCTCTATCGATGGTTGTAGTAAAGTGAGTCTGGCTCAAGCATTCTAACACGGTAAGAAAAGAACTATGAACAAGGAGAGGTAGCTGGTCTATGACGGTGGGACTCTTGGTAGCTTGGCCGATGGCAATAATAATGGTAAGCTCACTCGATCAAGAAGATGACTACAAATATAGATAATAGCGAGGGCATCGATGGTGTTGACAACAATGACATTAGAGACTTGGGTATCGGCATTGAGAATAGGTGAGGAAAATCCTTGTGGAATAGAATAAAGTAAGTTTTGAATTGAATAGGAGTTAGAAGTATTATTTATTATAGTAGTACAAGGACTACTATAACAAATGCTACAGTAAGCAAAACATAAACTCAAAATGTTATAAAATATAATATTTATTATGTTGATATTTTTTATTTATAGTTGTTTAATACATGAACTCAAATGTAGATGCTTGTGGAATTTACTAAAACTCAATTGAACCTAAAGATAAAAATTAATATTATATATTTCATACTAAAATAATATAAATATATAAAAAATTACTTTTATACATTTTGATATGGTTCAAATGATATTTATAAAAAAATTATTGATAGGGATGTTAATAACTTAAAACCAAACAATTTGATCTAGCTAGACATACAATAAACTAAAGTTTTCAAACTCGTATGAGAATTGCAAAATCATATCAAAGAATCGTAAAATCATATAATTTATATAAAATTAATTTCATAATATGTAAATATGTTTATAGAAATGTTTTATAATTATTTTGTTAATATTTAATAACTCATGTATTTTATAAAGTTAATAATTATACTTCATTAAGGAAAATGCATAACTCCATATTTTTACCCCTTATTCAAAAGACTAATCATTTTACAATTTTATATTTTATTCAATTTTAAAATTATTTGATTATTTTGTTATCTACCACTTAGCATTAAACTCAAAGATAATCTCATATTAAAAGAGTAGTTTTACAAGTGGTATTATTTCTATTTTAATAGTTAAAAAATCTATGTATTACTAATAATATTTGATGCAGAAATTTGGAATTAATGCAAAAATGTTCTAGATAAACTGATAAATACTAATAAATAACAAGTCATTAGATAAAACACAAATTTCTTTTTTTCACTTCCATAGTCCTCAAAATTAATAGAAAATTAAGATTATAATTAAATGATTACATAAATTTTAGATGGGGATAAACAGATCTTGTAGTTGCCTTATGCTTCTATTATTAGAGATTAAGGTCGTTGAAGATCCTACTCGGCCTAAGAAAACATAAGAAAGGGAGTGATAACAAAATAATTTATTAATCGTCTCTCTATTAGTAAATTCTTCTAGACATTTTAGATACTAATCAACTTCACAAAAGCTCTAAACATTAACAACAAATGAGTGAAACATTGAGGTGAAATAAGGAGATATTGAAAACATCTTGACTTTCTACAAATCTCATCTATTAATAAATTCTTCTAACTTCACAAGATCTCTAAACATTATCAATTAATGAGTGAAGCATTGAGGGAAAATAGGAAGATATTGAAAACATCTTGATTTTCTACGGATCTTATCTTAGAAGTCTATAGTTTAATGTAGTTTAACAGATATCTACAAATCAAATTAATAATAGGGATGTTGATAGCTTAAAATGAAATAATTTGATTTGGTTTTACACACAACAAGTCAAAGTTATCAAACTTGCTTTCCTGTAAAGAAGAATTGAAGGATCAAATCATAGAATCATAAGAATGTATAATTTAAATAGAATCGATTAAAATATATATGTACATCTATAGAAATATACTATAATTATTTTGTTAATATTTAATAACTCATGTATGGAGGCGACATTATATGAGAGAGAATAAACCAAATTATAAGGTCAATTATTATAAAAAATAATCATTCATTATGAAATACATCTTACATGAGAAGCTCTATCGATGGTATCACTTATTTGTCCATGTAGTAGTTGCATATATGGTTATATTTGGTGTGCATACTTTCTTGCTCTTATTAGATCCTTGTTTGTTGACTACTTGATAAGAATAATTTTTATACGTGATCATTTTAGAAACATTTGTTTTGTTGATCCATATTTATTATGTCACTTTATTTTGGAAACCAAGTGGTTTTTATCTATACACAACATTAGTTTATTATATTATTACTCAATCAATAAAGAAAAATATTAAAGTTATAGTAATCAAAAAGTTAAGTTATGGTGAACAATACATGTATAAAGTTAAAGGAAATATAATGGACAAAGTTATTATCATACTAGCTATCAATACAACTAATTATAAGCATAATGCATAAGGCTAAATGTTTAGAAATTAAATAAATCAGACGAATGTTTTTTTACAATAACTAGTTTGCATTCATGTTAGAATTTTGATTAAAATTCATAAAAACTAAAACATTAATTTTTATGCTAATTCTTTTATACCTTGGTATTTTTAAGAAAAAAATAAATGAATAAAATTTTGAAAAGCCAAAGATAAACTTAGATTAAAATATTGATCATATGAGTGATGCAATATTTTAGAATTGTGTCTACTACTTATATTTATCACTTAAAGTAAAGATATTTAGAATTATCAATTTATATATTTTATTAACCCAAGAATGTGTTGGGCAAACTCTTTTTTTTTGACTTCGTAGTCCTCAAATTTAATATAAAATTAAGACTACAATTAATGGAAGATATAAATTTTAGATGAGAATAGATTAGTATTATGGCTACCTTGTGGACTGGTCGTCAAAGATTAAGATCACTGAAGGCCCCACTCGACCTCGAAAAACATAAGAGAGGAAGTCATAGTAAGATAATCTAATAATATACTCCATATTGGGATTGTTTCAAAAATAAAAAATTGGAAGGGGTATCAAGCAAAACAGAAAACCTAAAATATTATAAAATACAAAATATCTATTTGAAAATGTTACAAACTAAAAAATATATGTCCCATTGATCTTCTTTATTATAATTATTGAATAAATAAATTTCAATCTAGATGTTCATGGAATTGACTTGAACTCAACTAAGCCTATAGTACAAGTTCAAAATTAATGTTATATATTTTCAAAGTAAAATAACTTAAATATTCAAACAAATAACTTTCATATAGTTTGATATAGTTCAATCAATATTTACAAATCAAATTACCAATAGGGATGTTGATCACTTAAAATCAAACAATTTGATTCAGTTTGACACAACAAATTAAAATTGTCAAACTCATGTTTATAAATATGAGAAACATTGTCCTCAAAATTGTGCTCATACTATTTTATATTTTATTTAAATTTAAAATTATTTGATTATTTTCTCATATACAACTTAGCATCAAAAGTCAAAGATAATCTCATATTAAAAGAGTGATTTTGCGAATGGTATTATTTCTATTTTTTACTGTTAAAAAATCTATGTACTACTGATAATATTTGAAGTAGAAATTTGAAATTAATATAAGAATGTGTTAGATAAACTAATAAATACTAACAAATAACAAGTCATCAGATAAAACAATTTCATTTTTTGTTTACTTCCATAGTCCTCAAACTTAATAGAAAATTAAGATTAGAATTAGAGGAATACATAAATTTTAGATAGCGATAGACAAATCTTGTAGCTACCTTATACTTCTATTGTAGGAGATTAAGATCACTGAAGATCTCACTCGACCTGGGAAAGTATAAGAGAAGGAGTGATAACAAAATAATTTAGCAGTTATCTATCTATTTATAAATTTTCTAGACATATTAGATACTTATCAACATCACAAGAGCTCTAAACATTATCAATCAATGAGTGAGACATAGTTAAAATAAGAAGATATTGAAAACATATTGATTTTATACGGATCTCATCTTATAAGTCTATATCACTCAGACTCTTTGTGGTCCTAATGTGTTCTCCTCCTTTAGGAATAAAATAAAACTACTATAAAAATCATATTATAAGTAAAACACAAAACCCAAAATAGTGTAACACATAAAATATATATCTCATTCATCTTTGTTATCTACATTTGTTGAATAAATGAATTCATATGCATTTGTTTATGGAATTAAGTTAAACTCAATTGAACCTACAATATAATATAAAATTTATTTTATATATTTCCATACTAAAATAACCTAAATATTCAAACAATTAACTTTCAAATAGTTTGACATAGTTTAATCGATTTTCCAAGTTAAATTACCAATATGGATGTTGATCATTAAAATCAAATAATTTGATCATGTTTGATATACAACAAACTAAAGTTATCAAACTTGATTTCTCACATAGCAGAATAGTTGAATAATATCATAGAATCATTAAATCATACAATCTATACAAAATTAATTTTAAACTATATACATGTGTAGAAATATATTATAATTATTTTGTTAATGTTTAATAACTTAAGTTTTCATAAAGTTAATAATTATACTTTCATTAAGTTAAATGCATAATTCAATAGTTTTTATCTCTCATTGAAATGAATAATAATTTTACTATTATATATTTTTATTTAGATTTAAAATTATTTTATTATTCTCTCATCTAATACTCGAGTCTCAAACCCCAAATATGATGTCAGATTAAAAAAGCAATCTTATGAGCGATGATATTTCAATTATAATAATTTAAAACTATGTTTACTATTGATAACCACTGAAGAAGAAATTTAGAATGATCAATTTACATAATTTATTAATACAAGAATATATTGGACAAACTGACAAATACTAACATATAATGAATCACATGATGAAAGAAAATTATCTTTTTTAACTTCCATAGTTCTCAAACTCAATAGAAAATTTAGATTTGTATTAGAGGGATGCAACAAATTTTAAATAAGAATAGATCGGTATTATGGCTATCTCATGTTTCTATCCTTCGAGATCATGATTGCTGAAAGCCCCACTCGACCATGGAGATCAAAAGAGAGGGAGTGATAATAAGATAATCTAATAATTATTTTATTATTTTTAAGTTTTTCTCAACATATTAGACTCTTATTAACTTCACAAATACTTTAAGCATCATTAATCAACAAGTTAGACTCCAAGGTGGAGGAAGAAGATATTGAAAACATCTTGATCTTTTGCACACTTTGTCTTATATGTTCACATCACAAGGAGTCTTCAAGGCTCTTTTTGTACTTTTCCTTTGGGAATAAAGTACAAGGATTACAATAACAAATGCTACTAAAAGTTAAAAAGAAAACATAAAATGTTATGAAACATAAAATATTTATCCTATTGATTTTCTTTATATATAACTATTGAATACACAAATTCAAATGTAGATGTTCGTGGAATTGACTTAAATTCAACTTAACTTACAATATAAGACGAAAGTTAAATTTTTATATTAAAAAACCTAAATATTCAAACAAATAACTTTACTATAATTTGATGTAGTTTAATCGATATTTACAAATCAAATTACTAATAGGGATGTTGTCAGTTTAAAATCAAATAATTTGATCTAATTTGACACAATATGGATCAAAGTTATCAAACTTGCTTTTCTACATAAAAGAATTAAAGGATCAGATCATAGAACTATAGGATTGTATAATTTAAATAGAATCAATTAAAATATATATGTATGTCTATATAAATATATTATAATTATTTTATTAATATTTAATAACTCATATATTTAATAAATTTAATAATCATACTAATTTAACTCATGTATTTTATTTCCTATAGAGGATGATGAAATTGTAAGAAAGAGAATAAACCAAATTACAAGTTCAACTATTATAAAAAATAATCAATCATGATGAAGTACATCCAACATAAGAAGCTCCATCATAGTAGTTGCATACATGATTGTATTTGGTGCGTATACTTCTTTGCTCTTATGTGATCCTTATTCCCCATCTGCGATAAGAACAATTCTTATAGGGTATCGATTTGAAAATATTTACTTTGTTGATTTCTTATTTGTGTTGTGATTATGTTTTAAAAACTTTGTAGCTTTCATCTATTAAGTACATAACATTAGTTTACTATATTATTATTCAATCATTAAGAAAAATATTAAAGTTATACAATTGGAAAGAAAGAAATAAAAACCATCCTAATTTATTTATTATCACAACAAATAACAAATACTAGTAGCTAACTGTAACCAGAAAGTTAAGGTATGATGAACAATGCATATACAACTTTGAAGGAAATACATTGGACAAAATTTTTGTCATACCAACTATCAATACGACTAATTATAAGCATAACATATAACATTAAACTTTGAGAAAGTAAAAAAAAAAAAAGATAAATATCTTTTTAAAAAAAATAGTTTGCAACCATGTTAGAACATTCATTAAAATTCATAACAAGCTAAAATGTTAAATTTTATGATGATTCTTTTATACCTCAGTATTTTGGGAAAAAAATGTATAAATAAAATTTTGAATAGTGAAAGATGATCTGGTTATAAAAGGTTGATCTTATGAGTGATGAGATTTCTATTGTAATAATTTAGAATTATATATACTATTGAATCTCGTATTTTGATGATGAAACTACTTGATATGTGTTTATGACTTAATCTGCATTTTGAGTGATGCAGGATGCTTTGATAAGGATGAGACAATTAAAGAAGGAAAATCATGTTACGCCGGAGGAACATGTCAGAAGATTGGACATCGGACCGGTCGATCGGTCGACGTATCGACAGAAGGCTTCGGGTCGTTGAAAGCGTACGTAATAAGATGAGGGCAGTGAACTTAGCAAAGTAAAGGTTTGCAGAAAGATAAATGCATAAACATAAACGCAAACCAGAGATTACGCCGATTTTAAAGTGGTTCGGTCAAATGACCTACATCAACTTGCGAGGCCCCTCTTCGATGAGGCTCCCACCTTCCACTAGCAAATCTCTTGAAAGGGAAGGGTAAATACCCCTCTTACAACTCTTTACAAGCGGTTCACTCTCTTACAAATTTTTAGCAAGAAAGAAGGAGGTGAACACTAGCAAAATGAAAACAAGATTAGCTAGGACTTTTCTAAGACCTTTCTCTCAAACACTTGCTGCTCAAAAAGTTATTTTCTCAGCTGAGACTTGAGGGGTATTTATAGGCCTCAAGAGGATTCAAATTTGGGCTCCAAAAATTTGAATTCTCTTATGTTCCCGATGCTGGCGGTGCCACCGCCCAGCGCTCGGGTGCTAGGCGGTGCAACCGCCCAGCCCAGGAGGTGTCACCACCCAGCTCTCGGGTGCTGGGCGGTGCCATCGCCTAGTCAAATTCAGCTCACTGGTTGGGCTCCAAACTTGGCCCAAACCAGTCTGAACTCGGGCCCAATTGGCCCCTACTTGGGTTATAAGATTAACACCTAATCCTAACCCTAATTAACGTGCTAACTACGAATTTAAAGACATTTTCTAAGCTATTACAAAGTCCGTAAGTCAAGACTTCTTCCGGCGAGCTTCCGACGAACTTCCGATAAACTCTCGAAAACCATTCTGCGGACTCCCGGCAAGCTCCTAGACTTCACGATTTGATCTTGGCGAGTTCCAACGAGCTTCTTCGGCAAGCTCCGATCTTTCTCGGTGAGCTCAGCGAACTTCCAACGAACCTTCCGGCGAGCTTCCGAAAAACCCTTCGGCAAGCTCCCTACTCATTCTCGGCTAGTTTCGACAGCATTCCCGACGAACCTTCGGACTTCCGTCGAACTCTCGAACTCGCAACAAATCCTTCGCGCTTGACTCCAGCACTTTGTTTCGCTTTATGTCTTCATCGTTATCGTAGTTAATCCTGCACACACAAACCAAAACTCAACTCCGATCTAGACAATTATTACAATGCGAATTGACATTCTGTTGCCCGGCACGTCATTGGTTGGCGCTTCGTCCGATTCTTCAGTGCATCGTCCTCTCTTGCGGCTTGTTGCCCAATCGATGGTTGACCTCCGCAACCCCGATATCCTTTGCGCAATTTCGCTCTCCTTGGCCCGATGCCCGACGTTCGAAGCATTCAGCTATCCAATATCCTGACATGATCTCTTCCGGTGCAACGTCAATTCCTCCTGCGTCAACTGTCTAAACCTGATCGAGTAGACCTACATCGCTCAAAATGCAATTTAAATCATAAACACATATCAAGTGGTTTCATCATCAAAATACAAGATTCAACAATCTCCCCCTTTTTGATGATGACAACCACTTGATGACGGAGTTAACCTTAACTCCGGGAGTTTAAACAAACTCCCCCTATCAATATGCCATATTGATAGAACCTTGAATTCAAACTGAATTCAAGTCATTGCAATATTCATCATGAATACTTGCAACACATTATCATGAACATATGCATAAACTTATGCATATCATGTCATCAACATACTTCTCCCCCTTTGTCATCAACAAAAAGGAGAAGTACAACTATTCTTTGTGTTTTTAATATAAGTTCAACTCATTGCATGGAAAACATAATATCAAGTTTTATCATCATGCAGTTTTGAAGCTAGAAAATTTAGCAAGTATTGCATCATGCTTAGGACATTCAAGCTATCAAGTTTTAGATATGCAAGTTTTATAGCATACAAGATAGCACTTTTGGTAATGTTCAAGATAGCAAGTTCTACATCATGCAAGCTAGCAAAATGTTTAAAAAAGTGATCAAGTTTTGCAACATACAAGCTAGCAAAATGTCAAACTAGCAAGAGATAAAGTTTTACATGAGGCAAGCAAACAATTTGGCAAATGTTACATTTGCATCTTCTCTTTTGAGAAGTGCAATTTTTGCTTTCATCTTGAATTGTGCAAGCTAGTTAGTTTGCCTCTTTTCATGATGTCCACGCTAGAAATTCTTGCTCCCCTTTGTCATTGTCAAAAAGAAGGGAAGACCCTTATATCAATTTTCATATTATGACAAAGGTAAGTATCATTCTTATTTGTGCATCATTATATATTCAAATTAAAACATACACAATTTCAATAACCTTATTTTTCATGCACGATACCGAAAAATAAATCAATCATCATTAATAAGCATATCATACATGATACTCAAACATTAAAATTTTCAAGCATTTATCAACATGTTGATCATGATACCAAACATTCATCATTTAAAGCATTCATGATACACATCATATGCAATACATCACATAAAAAGCATAAGTGTTGCATGCATCATTTTAGCAACAATTCGTAGCATTTCATCATATGACAAGATATCAGCAAGTAAAATTACAATGCTAGTTCTTAATATCTTAATATGATGCAAACATGGCATATGGCAATCATAGCATTTCGATTATCAATTTACCATATATTTCGATGCAAGCTTCTTTTGATATCTCAACATAATTCAAATTTAAATATGGCACTTATAGTATCAATTCATATATTTCTCCCCCCTTGTCATTACCGAAAAGAAGGGAGAAATCGATGGCCAAAAGATTTTAATCATTATACAAGCCAACTTACAAAATTATGTCATGATATCAAGAAAATTCAAGAAGGACATGATTCATTCAATAAATCCTTTTAATAGAGCAAAAGGATTATACAACCAAGGATCATGATTAAAATATATCAATATCATAGATCAAGTCATGATTCGTGATTCATCATAAAGCAAATTAATTTTCAATCATCTCATAAGGCTTTTAAGGAATTTTTGAAACATAGGAGAATGATTAATTTAAGCATGCAATGTTTCAATTAAATTCAAGTCATGAATACCAATACTTTCATATTATGAGTATCAATTCATGAATACCAAAAGATATTATTTGTGATTCCAATTTTACAAGATCAAGATTATGATTTAAATAAAACTTATTCAAATCAAATCGGTAACTTGAAACTCATAATCAAGTCATCAAAATCAATTTCGAGATTCATAAAATATCATGAAATCATTAATCTTGATCCGATGGGAAAAGCATTTTTGAAGTGATTCTTTTTTATCTAAGCATGCCTTAGTCATTATATGCCAAATCAAGATAAGCATGAAAGTTCAAGACATAAAGGCAAAATCTTATAAAACAGCTAATCAAGCAAGATTTTAAACATCTATTTTCAAGCTAGAGTAAGTCAAGGATTCAATTATCTTATGTCATGAATTCCAATAGGCATCTCAAAATATCAACATCACATTAAAAAGATATTTCAAAAAGACATATCGATAAGTGATTCATTTGCATCATTTTATTTTTGGAAGATTCTCCTCTTTCGTAAATAAATCTAGGAGAACAAAATGAATTAAGGGAGATATAATATGATTAAAGCATTGAACATGATTCATATTTAAAATGTGTCTCATGTCATAAGTATGAATCAAGCATTTGTGAAATCCGAAATCATCCTCAAAATCATATTCAATAAATTCATACATGACAAGCATAGATTTATTGAAAAATCGATAAGATAGAGGATCGTATTTCGTTTTTATAAATTTCTATTCATGTGATTTGCTTCTTATAAGCATTCCTTTACCTTTAATAAAACAAGTGTCAATATTTAAGACGGAAAGGTAAATTTCATAGAACAAATCATCAAGTATGATTCCATGATAACATCCTTTTAATATCTTGATATTCATCATCAAGTATGATTTCAAAAAAATATGTTTAAGAGAAATCATTAAGACCAAATACATGATACACTCATTTATTTTTAAAATATTCATCATGTTTATTTTCATGAGATTCACAAGATTGGTAAACTAAATTCATTAATCTCAATAGGATATAAAATTTATTTCCATTTCATATAATTGATTTCATGTGAGGGTGTTCAAATCTTTTTGTGAAAACATGTATCATCATTTAAAATCAAAACAAAAGTTTCGTCATAAAACCGTCAAGACCAAACACATCAAAAATAAAACATCATGATATCACATCTATCATCAAAAGACTATCAAGAAATTCATACATAGATGTACATACACTTTGTCATCTTAATATGTCATGAGAATGTCATCTTAATTCATCATAAAAATGATTAAACCAAAAACATGTTAATCCAAAATGAGAGTATCAAATCAATATTCACTTCAAAAACTCATGCATGACATAAAATCATCAAAATACACATGCATGAATTAATCCTAAGCATTATATATAACTATCATCCATAATGTTGCATACATCATTCAACATTTCAAAACATAACATGTATGAAAACTTAGCAATATACTTTTCATGATCAAATTTTTAATTTTTTCAAAGATGCTAAAAAGAAAAACATGATATAATTTTTGAAAAACAAATTTTTTTTTATTTCCTATTCCTACTATCTAAATTAAGAACTCATTAAAAAATTTAAGTAATTTCAAAATAATTCAAGAGAGTTGAGTTACTTACCTTGTAGTTGAAGCTCGTCAAAGCCCTCGTCGTTTCACCTTTGGAAGTTCTTGATTCATCCTTGGTTGCCTTCCTCTTCTTTGGCCTCTTCCTCCGTTCAAGTTCATTGTTTATTTTAGATTTTTGTTTAATGAACTTATTAAGATTTGGTGTCCGAAATTCAAGTTCATCATTGTCCTCATCACTTGAGTCATCGCTCAAGTGGTATTCATTTGTCCGGAGTTCCAAATCTTTCCTATTCTTTGGAAGGTGGTTCAAGTGTTGATTGTGTTCATCATGTGCATTGCGCACCATTTCATATGTCATCAATGAGCCGATAAGTTCTTCAAATGGAAAAATATTTAAATCTTTTGTTTCTTGTATTGCCGTTACTTTTGATTCCCAAGCTTTAGAAAGTGATCGTAAAACTTTACTAACAAGTTCAAAATTCGAGAAACATTTGCCAAGAGCTTGTAAACCATTGACGACATCCGTAAAACGGGTGTACATGTCAACAATGGTTTCGCTCAGCTTCATTCGAAAAAGCTCGAAATCATGCATTAAAATGTTGATTTTCGAATCTTTGACGCTAGAAGTGCCTTCGTGTGTGATTTCAAGAGTGTGCCATATGTCGAAAGCCGTTTCGCACAAAGAAACCCGATTGAACTCATTTTTGTCCAAAGCGCAAAATAAGGCATTCATAGCCTTTGCGTTTAAAGAAAACATCTTCTTCTCCAAATCATTCCATTGGTTCATTGGAAGAGAAGACATTTCAAATCCATTTTCGACTATGTGCCATAAATTCAAATCCAAAGAAAGTAAGAAAACTCTCATTCGAGTTTTCCAATAAGTGTAGTCCATCCCATTGAAAAAGGGAGGACAAATGAGAGAGTGACCCTCTTGAAAGCCGTAAAGAGCCATTTCTATTTGGGTGTTAAACCAAGGTAGAAAAACGTGGCTCTGATACCAATTGTTAGGATCGGAGCAGCACTAAGAGGGGGGGGGTGAATTAGTGTAGCGGATTAAAACTTCGGTTTTAGAAAATCTTTCGTACGATAAAAGCAACGTTTTCGTTTGAAACCGTTTCAATTGCGTTGAAAGCGTACGTAATAAGATGAGGGCAGTGAACTTAGCAGAGTAAAGGTTTGCAGAAAGATAAATGCATAAACATAAACGCAAACCAGAGATTACACCGATTTTAAAGTGGTTCGGTCAAATGATCTACATCCACTTGCGAGGCCCCTCTTCGATGAGGCTCCCACCTTCCACTAGTAAATCTATTGAAAGAGAAGGGTAAATACCCCTCTTACAACTCTTTACAAGCGGTTCACTCTCTTACAAATTTTTAGCAAGAAAGAAGGAGGTGAACACTAGTAAAATGAAAACAAGATTAGCTAGGACTTTTCTAAGACCTTTCTCTCAAACACTTGCTGCTCAAAAAGTTGTTTTCTCAGCTGAGACTTAAGGGGTATTTATAGGCCTCAAGAGGATTCAAATTTGGGCTCCAAAAATTTGAATTCTCTTATGTTCCCGATGCTGGCGGTGCCACCGCCCAGCGCTCGGGTGCTGGGCGGTGCAACCGCCCAGCCCAGGAGGTGTCACCGCCCAGCTCTCGGGTGCTGGGCGGTGCCACCGCCTAGGCAAATTCAGCTCACTGGTTGGGCTCCAAACTTGGCCCAAACCAGTCCGAACTCGGGCCCAATTGGCCCCTACTTGGGTTATAAGATTAACACCTAATCCTAACCCTAATTAACGTGCTAACTACAAATTTAAAGACATTTTCTGAGCTATTACAAAGTCCGTAAGTCAAGACTTCTTCCGGCGAGCTTCCGGCGAACTTCCGACGGTCTTCCGATAAACTCTCGAAAACCATTCTGCAGACTCCCGGCAAGCTCCTAGACTTCACGATTTGATCTTGGCGAGTTCCAACGAGCTTCTTTGGCAAGCTCCGATCTTTCTCGGTGAGCTCCGCGAACTTCCAACGAACCTTCCGGTGAGCTTCCGAAAAACCCTTCGGCAAGCTCCCTACTCATTCTCGGCTAGTTCCGATAGCATTCCCGACGAACCTTCGGACTTCCGTCGAACTCTCGAACTCGCAACAAATCCTTCGCGCTTGACTCCAGCACTTTGTTTCGCTTTATGTCTTCATCGTTATCGTAGTTAATCCTGCACACACAAACCAAAACTCAACTCCGATCTAGACAATTATTACAACGCGAATTGATATTCTGTTGCCCGGCACATCATTGGTTGGCGCTTCGTCCGATTCTTCGGTGCATCGTCCTCTCTTGCGGCTTGTTGCCCAATCGACGGTTGACCTCCACAACCCCGATATCCTTGGCGCAATTTCGTTCTCCTTGGCCCGATGCTCGACGTTCGAAGCATTCAGCCATCCAATATCCTGACGTGATCTCTTCCGGCGCAACGTCAATTCCTCCTGCGTCAACTGTCTAAACCTGATCGAGTAGACCTGCATCGCTCAAAATGCAGTTTAAATCATAAACACATATCAAGTGGTTTCATCATCAAAATACGAGATTCAACAATATATGGTTAAGAAGTAATAATGTGTATCATGTTGATTTCCATTGTTATTTCTTGATTTTGATTAAATAAAATCATGTTTGATTTGAAGTAATGCATAATGACATAATGAAAATATTAAATGTTTTGATAACATGATTGATGATTTTATGCATGAGATTTTAAGGTTATAAATGATGATTGTTGTGATTTAGTGGTCTTGATGGTTTTCATGACAAAATTCATTTTTTGGTTTTAAATATTGATGCATATGTTTACTTAGCATAAATGAAACAATTCACATGAATTGAAAGAACTAAAAAGAGAAAAGGTTTCTCTTAGAAAAATTTATTTTTCCTACTTTCTCGAATTTTCCAAAAGGGAGATTAATAAATCTATTTATATCACTTTTATGAATCTCTTGGACCATGAAAATAATTTTGATGATTTAAATTTGAATAAATTTTTATCAAAATCATGATCTTGATTTCTCATGATTTATAACTTGAAATTGCTTATGAATCAAGATCTTATTTCTTTTTAACTCCCATGTTTCTTCTTGTCATTTACTAAAGAAGAAAAATTATCCAAATGAATCTTGAATGTTCTTTCGGTATTCATAAATTGAATATAACTTGTGATTTTTTATGAATCGTCATTTTGATTTCTCGACATTCGATACATGAGATTTTATTATGAATCAAAATTTCTCATTAATCGATCTCCTATGATTCTACTTGATATTTTCTTAAGAGGAGATTTTCTAAATGAATCATGATTTTTCCTTTTGGATTTATTACTTGATTTTCTTTTAAAACAAGATCTGTTCTTTGTACTCCTATGATTTTTCTTGATATTTTATTTAAAAAAGATATTTACTATATGAATCATGTCTTTTGGTATTAAAATGATTTTATCCTTCATGACATGATTTCTTTGTATTTATGGCTTGCATGGCTTGAAATGTTTTGGAATGATGTATGCAACACTATGATTTTTCCCTTAGATAAAAATGCTTGCAACACTTTGATTTTTTTAAATAATGTGAAAATCAATAATTATCATTTTTTTGATAGAATGATGATTTGGAATCATGCATGTAATGATGATTTATACTTTATGATTTGGTATGATGCATGCAATGATGAAATATTCATGAATTTGAAATGATGTATGCAATACTTATGATAATGATGTACATGATGTATTGCATATGATGAGTATCATGAATGCTCTAAATGATGAATGCTTGGTATCATGAATAAAATATTGATAAATGCTATGATTTATTACCAAAATGATGTATCACGTATGATATGCCTATAGTGATTAATTTATTTGTATAATGCATGAAGTAAGGATACAAATGTAAAGTTTTGAAGTCGTGCTTATTTTAATTTGAAAACATAATGATGCACAAATAAGATTGATACTTACATTTGTCATGATTTAGAAATTGATGCAAAGGGTCTTCCCTTCTTTTTGACAATGACAAATGGGGAGATAGCTAGCTTGCACAAGACAAGAGAAGCAAAAAATTGCAAACGTCCATATCGCAAAAAGGGGTAAAACTTATTAGCTTGCTCATCTCAAAAGCAAGAAATGCTATCTTGTAATCTCTACCAAATATGCAATCTTGCCTATCTCAAGAAGCAAAACATACTAACTTGCACATCTAGCAAACTTGCGTATTTCAAGAAGCAAGGGATGCTTTCTTGAACATCTCAAAACTGCTAGCTTGCATGTTCCAAAAGTATTGTAAAATTTGCTAGCTTGTATGTTGTAGTAATTGCTATCATACTACCTTGCATATTGATGATAATAGCAAAATTGCATGATGATAAAACTAGGAGATTATATTAATTATGCAATGTGTTGAACTTGGATATTTCAAAAACTTGCAACTTGCATATTGCAATAGGAAGCAAGAATCATGAGCTTACACAAGAAAGCTATCTTGCATTTGCTTTCGAAATTTTTTGCTAGCTTGCATGAAGCAAAATTTGCATATCATAAAAATTGCTAGCTTATAGTCTAAAGAGAAGCAAACAGTTGTTATCTCAAGAAAAGCAAACATGCTAAACTTGCACATCTTTAATTGCTCGATTGCATGATGATAAAATTTAACACTATTTTTTCATGCAATGTATTGAACTTTATATCTCAAACACATAGAAAGTGACACTTCTTCTTTTTGTTGATGACAAAGGGGGAGAAGTATGATCATATTATGCATGATGACGTGTTGTAAATATTCATGATGAATATTTACAATGACTTGAATTCGACTTGAAGTCAATGTTCAATCAATATGGCATATTGATAGGGGGAGTTTGTTTAAACTCCGGGAGTTAAGGTTAACTCCATCATCAAGTGGTTGTCATCATAAAAAAGGGGGGGGATTATTGAATCTCGTATTTTGATGATAAAACCACTTGATATGTGTTTATGATTTAATTTATATTTTGAGTGATGTAGGATGCTTCGATCAGGGTGAGACAATTAAAGCAGGAAAATTGTGTTATGCCGAAAGAACATGTCAGAAGATTGGACGTCGGGTTGGTGGATCGGTCGACATATCGATAGAAGGCTTCAGGCCATGGATTTGGGCATCGTGCCAAGAAGAGCAGAGATTATACCAAGGATATCGGAGTTGTGGAGTCAACTGGTGGATTGGGCAATAGGCCGCAAGAGAGGATGATGTGTCGAAGAATCAGACAAAGCGTCAAGAGACCAATGACATGCCGGACAACTTGATTAATTGCTTAGGATTAATTGTCTCAATCAAAGTTTTGTTTTAAGTATGTAGGATTAACTATGATAGCTTGAAGACATAAAACAAGTCTACCGGAGTCAAGTTCGATGGGTGTTCGAGAGTCCGAAGATTCGTTGGAGATGCTACCGAAACCAACAGAGAAGAAATCGAGGACTTTTGGAAGTCCGTCGAAGAAATCGTTGGAGGTTCATGGAGATCACCGAGAAGGCTTGGCTACTCGCTGAACTCGTCACAAGATCGGGAGCTTGTTGGGAGTCCGTTGGAAGAAATCTGAGGGTGTATTGGAAGTCTACCGGAAGTTCATCGAAAAGCTCACCGGAAGGAAACTCAACATTGCCAGTTAAAAACTTGCTTAGGACTATGTCTTAATTTCATAGTTTGCATGTAATTAGGGTTAGGATTAAGGGTTAATCCTATAACCCGGTTAGGGGCCAATTGTGTAACATCCCATTAGTCCCACATCGGAAGTGGGCAATGTGTATTATTAACTTATAATGGCCTGATGAGTGTACTATGTTAACTCTCGTTTAAGCATTTTGGTCCGTGGTTGAAGGATCAAAACGAAATTATTGGCCAGTTAGCTCATCAGACTCGGGTCGTGACATTTGGTATCAGAGTCGACTTAGCATTTGGGCAGGGTGAGAGGGCTCGAGTAGGAAAGGGCTACCCGTGGATGGAGTCGAGAACTCATCACGGTGTGGAGCCACCACTGAGTTAAACCTCACATGCACTATGCTAGGGTTCGATCTGGGTTATGTCGGGCCTTGACGAGGATGTCAAGCTAATTGAGTTGGGGATATTGTAACATCCCATTAGTCCCACATCGAAAATGGGCAATGTGTATGATTAGCTTATAAGGGCCTGATGAGTGTACCACCACATCGGTGGTACCGTTGGACTGGACTGTGACACCGCCCAACACCCGAGAGGTCCGACGGTGGCACCGTCATACTAGGCGGTGGCACTGCCAGTACACTGTCAGTGTTAGACATTAATAGGTGGTGGCACCGCCAACATCAGGAACCCAAGTCTTTAGCAAGTCTTGTTTTCAATTTCTTGAGTGTTCACCTCCTTCTTTCTCGTTGAAAATTTGTAAGAGTGTAAACCACTGTAAAAGGTGTCCTTCCCTGATTTACTAGTGGAAGTTAGAAGCCTCTTCAAAGAAGGCTTCACAAGTGGATGTAGGTCATTTTGACCGAACCACTTTAAATTGGTGTGTTCCTTGAATGTATGAGTTCTTACTTTCATGAAATTGTTATTTACACTACTGCTAGCTTTTGGTTTTCATCTACTTATGTTACTATCGAAACGAAATCTCCTCATATTTACGAATTCATTTTTAAACTTACAAGTTTTAATCCGCTGCACTAATTCACCTCGCCCTCTTAGTGTCACTCCGATCCTAAGACTTATCAATTTAGATATTTTATTAACCCAAGAATGTGCTAAACAAACTCTCTTTTCTTTACTTCTATAGTTCCCAAATTTAATATAAAATTTAGAGTAAAATTAATGAAAGACATGAATTTGAGATGCTGATAAATCGATATTATAGCTACCTCATGCTTCGGTCATTAAAGATTAAGATCATTGAAGGCCCCACTCGACCTCGGATAACACAAGAGAGGAAATGATAGCATGATAATCTAACAATCGATTCCCTATTAATAAATTCTTCTAGACATATTATACACTTATCAACTTCACAAGAGCTCTAAGCGTCATCAATCAATGGTTGAGAATTTGAGGTAAAATAAGAAGATAATGAAAATATCTCGATCACCTATACTTTATAGACTTGGTTTTTAATCATTTGGGAATAAAGTAGAATGACTACTATAATAAATGCTACAAAGGTAATGAATGAAAACAGTAACATGTCATAATAAAATAAATTTATTAATTTATTAAAAATTATCAATTAAAATATAAGTGGAAATTTAGGTTTATCATTACTGGATTGTTCCAAAAAAAAAATGGAAGGGATATCAAGCAAAACAAAAAACCTAAAATGTTGTAAAATACAAAATATCTATTTGAAAATGTTATGAAATAAAAATTATATGTCACATTGATCTTCTTTATTTATAACTATTGAATAAATAAATTCACATCTAGAATTTCATGGAGTAGACTTAAACTCAACTAAGCCTACAATACAAGTTCAAAATTAATATTATATATTTTCATATTAAAATTATCTAAATATTCAAACAAATAACTTTCATAGAGTTTGATATAGTTCAATTGATATTTACAAATTAAATTACCAATAAAGATGTTGATCAATTAAAATAAAATAATTAGATCTAGTTTAACACACAGCAATCTAAAGTTGTCAAACTCACATTCATAAATAGGAGAAACATACTATTGGATCCTAAGATCATACAATTTATAAAAAAAGTAATTTAAAAACATATACATATGTTTGTAGATATGTATTATAATTATTTTATTAATATTTAATAACTCATTTATTTTATAATATTAATAAAATAATTATACTTTCATTAAGGTAAATGCATAATTCAATAGTTGTCTCCCATTCAAATGTATAATAGTTTTATTATTTTGTGTTTCTATTCAGATATAAAATTATTTTATTATTCTCTCATCTACCACTTGAGCATCAAAACTTAAAAGAAGATCTCAAATTTAAAAATAATCTTATATGTGATGATATTTCTATTGTAATAATTGAGAATCATGTTTATCACTGATAATACTTGAAGTAGAAATTTAGATATTTTGTTATTGTAAGAATGTGCTGAAATAACTAACAAATACTCTGGCTACAAAACTCATGGTTTAGCAAATTTAGTAGATAAACACAATAATTAGTAATATTTGGAAGATTAATTTTAGTACCAGTGAGAGGAGATAGCTAGCCTATGATGATGGGAGGTGGTGGCTTGCAATAGCGATTGAGAGTATGTGTTTGGTAAGTGGTAGCGATAGTAGCGAGTCTTGTTCAATTATTCTAATAGGACAAATAAATGAGCTATAAATACCTATTAAGTACTTAGGAGTTATGATCACCCCTAGAAGACCTCTTAAAATCTATTTTGAGTCGAACATTCAATAGCTTAGTAACAAACTCTGTATACACTCTTAGTAACAAATTCATATAGGTTCTAACTTATTTGAGGCTTACTGTGTGCATTCATCGTCTTAATTAAATTCATTCTATATTCTTCTTCTATGTATACTCTTACTATCTCTTGTGTGCTCAAAGAAACTATTAACACTCTTGGTTTAGTCTTATCATCCTTAAGTAAGAGAGGAATCAAAGAATGTACTTATTCCTATGATCCGTAAGTCAAAGAAAAAGAAAAGGGAGGAGAAGAGATGAAAGAGTATAACTAGTGAGAGGATGTAGTTGGCAAAGAGTATGAGGCTCTACCGATGGTAGCGGCTATAGTAAGTTTGGCTCGAGCATTCTAACATGATAAGAAATGATATACAAACAAGGAGATGTAGCCAGCTTATGATAGTGGGACACTCAATGGCTGGGCTAATTGCAACAGTTGCGATAGACTCACTTATTCAAGAAGAAGACTATAGATACAAATAATGGAGGGGATATTGACGGTGCTGATAGTGATGGCATCGGTGACTCTGCTAGTGAATGAAGAGGTAATGAGCCGATCACCTCCATGAGCTTAGTTGGATCTAGCCAATCGTCAACCTGCACATCGATTGAGTTCTAGGTGACAACCTGATGAGCCTACAATGACACTACCTCCTCTGGTAGCTTATTAGCTCGATTGAATCATAGTGTCCATGCACTAATGGTCCACAAGCTTAGCACCGAGGCTTGTAATTGACAATAGCTAAGGTGGAAGAAAGCCTTTCTGTGACCCTTTATTTTTATTTCCACCACATAGGATTAGGATACCAATTGAATAAGCACCAATGGTCTGAAACCCTTCTAAGGCTAGAAAATCATTATCTCGAGTGGTTTTCTATAGTGGTTGTAGTTGTTTATTTTGTGTATCGACTTGTTTCCTTCCAAAGGTAGATTATATTGATTATTAACTATATTAGTCATCCTCGAAAAAGAATTCATACTTTCTTAGACCATATGTCTTGGGGATGAACTGTATTACCCCGAGCAACTGCTGAAGCATTGTTGGTGCATAACTAATGCCATCCCATAGCCCTAATAAGATGATTGAAGAATAATCCTTGCAACGATATAGGACTAGTACTCAATGCCATCCATGCTGCTCTCTAGACGATCACCAATGAAGTTTTAGAACACATTAATCTATGAAGTGGTGCCTGGGTGCTATAGATCCCAATTAGGCAATGTAAATTGACTTAGGGAATTACTAGCATTGAGAATATGTGGGGAAAAACCTTATGGAATAGAATACAATGAGTTTTGAACGAGAGTTAGAAGTATTATTTATTATAGTAGTACAAGGACTACCATAACAAATGCTACACTAAGTAAAACATAAACTCAAAATGTTATAAAGCATAATATTTGTCATGTTGATTTGTTTTAATTTATAGTTGTTTAATACATAAACTCAAATGTAGATGCTTGTGGAATTTACTAAAACTCAATTGAACTGAAAGATGAAAATTAATATTATATATTTCATAATAAAATAATATAAATATTAAAAAATAACTTTTGTACAGTTTGATATGGTTCAAATGATATTTATAAAAAATTTATGGACAGGGATGTTGATCATTTAAAACCAAAATATTTGATTTAGTTGGACATACAATAAACTAAAGTTTTCAAACTCACATAAGAATTGCAAGATCATATCAAAGAATCATAAGATCATGCAATTTATATAAAATTAATTTTAAAAAATATAAATATATTTTTAGAAATATATTATAATTATTTTGTTAATATTTAATAATTCATGTATTTTATAAAGTTAATAATTATACCTTCATTAAGGTAAATTCATAACACAATAGTTTTATCCTTATTCAAAAGACTAATAATTTTACTATTTTATATTTTATTCAAATTTAAAATTATTTGATTATTTTCTCATCTATCACCTAGCATCAAAACTGAAAGATAATATCATATTAAAAGAGTGATATTATAAATGGTATTATTTATATTTTAACAATTAAAATCTCTACATACTATGATAATATTTGAAATAAAATTTTAGAATTAACGCAAGAATGTGTTGGATAAACTAATAAATACTAACAAATAACAAGTCATCAGATAAAATGAAATTTTCTTTTTTTACCTCCATAGTCCTTAAACATAATAGAAAATTAAGATTAGAATTAGAGAGTTACATAAATTTTAGATGGGGTAGATTGATCTGTAGCTACACAGTGATTATATTGTATGAAATTAAGGTCGCTGAAAATCCCACTCGACTTCGGAAAGCATAAGAGAGGGAGTGATAACAAAATAATTTAACTATTATCTTTCTATTAGTAAATTCTTTTAGACATATTAGATACTTATTAACTTCATAAGAGCTCTAAATATTATCAATCAACAAGTGAGACACCGAGATGAAATAAGAAAATATTAAAAATATCTTGATTTTCTAATTCCACATCATCGAGACTCTTTATGGTCATAGTTTGTGCTCTTTCATAAATAAAGTAGGACTACTATAAAAAATATATTATGAGTAAAACATATTGAATCTCAGATTTTGATGATGAAACCAATTAATATGTGTTTATGATTTAATCTGCGTTTTGAGTGATGTAGGATGCTTCGATCAGGATGAGACAATTAAAGCAGAAAAAATCATGTTGGGCCGGAGGAACATGTCAAAAGATTGGATATTGGGCCGGTGGATCGGTTGGCATATCGACAGAAGGCTTCGGGCCGTGGATTCGGGCATCGGGCCAAGAAGAGGGGACATTACACTAAGGAGATCGGAGTTGCGGAGTCAATTGGCTAATTGGGCAATAAGCCACATGAGAGGACGATGCGCCGAAGAATCGAAAGAAGCGTCGAGGGACCAATGACATGCCGGACAACTTGATTAATACTTAGTATTAATTGTCTAAATCGAAGTATGTTTTACATTTGTAGGATTAACTACGATGGTAAGGCATGGAGCAAAATGAAGTCTTGGAGTTAAGGACGAGATCACATTGGGAGTTCGAGAGTTCGTCGGAAGTCTGGACGTTTCGTCGAAAGTTCTACAAGAACCATCCGAGAAGTCCAGGAGTTTGCCAGAGAAGCTCATCAGAACTCGCCAAGAAGATCATCGTGAAGTCCAGGAGCTTGCCGGGAGTCCGTCGGAAGATCACTGGAAGCTCGCCGGAAGAATAGACATAGGGACTTGTTTAGCTTAGCAAATGTATTAGGATTTCGTAGTTAGCATGTAATTAGGCTTGGATTTGGGCCAACCCAATTAGGGGCCAGCTAGGCCCATGTAAGAACTATGTTGGGCCCAATAAGAAGCCCAAAAAGTGCCCCAAGAAGTCTTACCATCGTGCCACAGTCTTCGAGACTGTGTTAGGCGATGGTACCGCCAGTCTGGGCGGTTGTACCGCCCCTGGCAGGGTGTTAGGCGATGATACCGCCAGTTTGGGTAGTGGTACCACCCAGCACTGTGCCCTAGGTGGTGGTATCGCCTAGGACAGTGTCAGTCAAACTAACACTAGCAGTGGTACCGCCTATGCCCGGGGAACCCGGGATGGGAAAGTTTTAGGCTCCAAGTTTAAATAAACTTAAAGCCTATAAATACCTCTCTCATCCCTAGTTAAAACACACAAGCATTGAGAGAAAAAAAGTATAGAAACGCTACTGCAATCTTGTGTGAGCTCCTCTCAAAGATCTAAAGTATTAGAATAGTTTGAGAGAGGAGTGAGTGGGGGTGTAAGAGTTATCTCCTAAACCCGGTAAAAGGAGAATTGAGTTGTAAAAGGTGATTGGCCTTCGCCTATTGAAGGAAGGCCTTTAGTGGATGCCGGTGACCTCATCGGAGGAGGAAGTCGAAAGTGGATGTAGGTCACGTTGACCGAACCACTCTAAAAATCTGGTTTGTATTTCCTTTGTGCTATTTATCTTAACTGCAAACTGCCTTCCTTCCTTTATATCAACTACACTTCCATATGCTTTCAATATAAAGATCTTTCTGAAATCAGTTTTTCATCAGAAACAGGTTTATCGAAATGAAAGTTTTTCTTTTGAAGACGTTATTTTATCGCTGTACTAATTCACCCCGATCCGAACAAAACACAAAACCCAAAATATTGTAAAACACAAAATATAAGTCCCATTGATCTCTGTTATATGCATTTGTTGATTAAATGAATTCATATGCAAATATTCATGGAATTAGGTTAAACTCAACTTAACCTACAATATAACATAAAAATTTATATTATATATTTTTATACTAGAAAAACCTAAATATTCAAACAAATAAAACTTTAAAATAGTTTGATATAGTTTAATTAATTTTCACAAGTTAAATTGCCAATAGAGATGTTGATCCCTTAAGATCATATTATTTGATCTGGTTTGACATACAACAAAGTGAATTTATCAAACTCGATTTCCTACATAGCAGAATGGTAGGATCATATCACAGAATCATAAAATCATACAATCTATACAAAATTAATTTTAAAAAATATACATATGTTTTTAGAAATATATTATTAATCATTTTATTAATATTTAATAACTCAAGTTTTCATAAAATTAATAATTATACTTTTATTAAGGTAAATGCATAATTTAGTAGTTTTATCTCTCATTCAAATGAACAATAATTCAACTATTTTATATTTTTATTTATAGTTAAAATTATTTGATTATTCTCCCATCTAACACTCGAGCATCAAACCGCATAGATGATCTCAAATTAAAAGAGTGATTTTATGAGCGATGATGTTTCAATTGTAATAATTTAAAACTATATTTACTATTGATAACAACCGAAGAAGAAATTTAGCATGATCACTTTAGATAATTTATTAATGCAAGAATATGATGGACAAACTGACAAATACTAACAAATAACGAGTTATAGGATAAAAGAAAATTATTTTTTTAACTTTCAAAATCATCAAACTCAATAAAAAAATTTAGATATGAATTAAAGGAAAACATAAATTTTAGATAGGGATAGACAGGTCTTATGGCTAGATCATACTTTTGTCGTTGGAGATCAAGATTTTGAATCTCGAATTTTAATGATGAAACTAATTGATAGTGTTTATTATTTGATCTGCATTTTGAGTGACGTAAGAAGATTCGATCAAGGAGAGACAATTAAAGCATGAAGAATTATGTTGGGCCGAAGAGAAACATGTCAGAAGATTGGACATCGAGCCGAAGGATCGGTCGATGTATCGGTAGAAGGCTTTAGGCCATGAGTTTGGGCATCAGGCCAAGAAGAGCAGAAATTGTGCTAAGGAAATCAGAGTTGTAGAGGTCAACTGGCCGATTGGATAATAGGCCGCAAGAGAGAACGATGCACCGAAGAATCGGACGAAGCATCGAGGAACCAATAACATGTCGGACAACGTGATTCAAGCTATATAATAATTATCTAGATCGAAGCAGGTTTTATTTATGTAAGACTGACTACGATAGTGATCAAGGCATAAAGCAAATGAAGTCCTGATGTCAAGAACAAGATTTTGTTGGGAGTTCAAGAGTTAGTTGGAAGTTCTTATGTTCTATCATGGACTTAGCTGGTTTTGCCTAAGTCGTGCGGCACCCTTGCGTGTCCATCCGCAAAGGTCAGCCTCCCCGAAGCCTCCCATGTCTCTTAGGACCCACAAAAGAGAGAACAGGTTAGAGAAAATGCCTCATTCGGGATCCACAAGCAAACATTTCTGAAAACACTTCATAGACAATGCAAATTACAAACAGACTTTATAAGCTATGAACAGTTGCACAACAAAAGGGTAAAATGATCCATTATAGACCGAAAATCTCTCACACGTGTCCACATTACACAACATTTATTTATAAGCCTAAAGTGGCCACTAACCTAACTGAAATGGGACTATTAAGTCTTCGGCCATCCCTCTACAGGTTGTACAAAGCATGAACATACCAAAAGACACGGACATACATAAGTATTACATCAAACATCATGTTTAGAAGTTTGTCCGTGATATTCTCCCCCACTTATTCCTTCGACGTCCTCGTTGAAGCCTTTGTCGACACTACAACTCCTCGCCTTTGCTGAGTCTTCAATCTTCTGTTCTAGCTATAATGCACCTCTGGACTCCCAACTGCTCTCCGCTGCTGTTTCTGAGTAGTCGATCCTTTGATCCGCCATGCTGTTTCAACTCGCCAATGACTCTGACTCTAGTGTGGGGTTGGCTGAGTTGTGTTGATCCCTGTTGGTTCCTACGGATCCTCCAGATGAAGGAAAAGACCATCCTTACTGTGCCAGTCTCTCAAATGCCTCATGCTGCTTAAACTGGGTGGATGCTTGTTGGAGCTTTAACGAGCATCGCCTCGCAAACTTCTGAAGTTTTGGGTCCTTCCTCCACAAAATTTGCTCATTAACTCTTCTTTCACTTAGTTGTCCCATCCAAGTAGGTTCGTATTACTTCCGCTTGCGATTGATATTTCATTGGGAAATGAAGCAGACAATCTACTCTCAATAGCACTGATCACCCGTTGGTGAGGATTTGACAATAATTATCTTCCATTATCTTCGAAGGGTCCTTGAACTTGTGCAGAGCTCCTCTGCTGAATATATAAGAGAATTGGGGTACTCGGTTTCGCCCATTCTCTTAAGAGTTGAGAAGGCAAAGGTTACTTGACTTCGTCCGCCTCCTCGAGGTTGTACTCCATGCATCGAGCTGGTTACTGGCCTTTACCTGCTCTTGTTGAATCTCGGATTTTGATGATAAAATCAATTGATGGGTTAATTGATCTAATCCATATTATTGAGTTAAGTGTGCAGGATTAACTACGATAACCAGAAAACATAAAGCAAGAATACCGGAGTCAAGTTCGATGTGCTAGTCATAGGTGCCCAGCAAGCCAATCACGTGAGTGATGGCACGTGTGACTTGATACAGAATCTTTTTGCTTATTATATTTTGGCGTATATCACTTTATAACTATTGCATAAATGCATATATATATTGTGATGTCCTTGAATTTGTGCAATGGGAATCAGATCGTGATGAGATCACGATAATGAGATCGATTCACCTTTAAACACATATCCTAAATAATCCCAGTCATAGGTTACTCGAGAGGGACATCATGATAACCGGACAGACTGGTGTGCTGTATACCCGTCCATATGATGGATGTAGTTGGTCTCATAGCTGCTCGTGTAGGGACACTAGGGATATAGTACAGGTGCTCATTGGAGAATGAGTTCATTGATTGATCCGCTTACGGAATGCTGGATGGTTGATGATGCCTTATTGTCAGACAGCGATTCCATAGTCCTAGTGGTATATTTGGTCCTTAGACTTGAGACACCAAGGATGTTCTGTATGAGTGCTTCACTCTTTGATACCAGACTTATAGGTTTGGCTGTCCCAGATCTAGTACAGCTGGTCATTGGGAGTGGTAGTCGACCTTACGAGGGCTATTGAGTGTCGATAGAGGATCATCTACTCTTGGCGTCATGAGAGGAATATCCCATGTGTTCTTGCTCAGACAAATCCCTGGCCAGGGTCATTCGGGTTGAGAGAGAAAGAGTTCTCCGAGAGAATCCGATTAGAGCGACACTCGAGTAGAAACCGTATGGGTCTGACAGTACTATGCTCGATATATGGTCTATGGGATATTAGATGGATGAGGGACTATAGGTACACGGTAACTGAGGTCAGACAGGTCCAATGGATTGGATTTCCCTGTATCGTCTGGGGACTACGGTGTAGTGGCCTAGTACGTCCGTAGTCGATGAGTCAAGTGAATTATTACAGAGATAATAATTCACTGAGTTAGAAGGAGTTCTGACAGGTATGACTTACGGCCAGCTCGATATTGGGCCTAGAGGGTCACACACATATGGTAGGCATTGCGATGAGTAGAGGTTCGGATATGAGATATCCGACGGAGCCCTTGTCTTATTGGATGCAGATCCAATACACATTAGGGGAGGACCCATTAGGGTTTGACAGGGGACTTCTATAAATAGGAGGGATTCAGAGCCTCATGGGCTAGAGTCTTTGCTTGCCTTTTCTATTCTCCTTTCCCTCTCCACCTCAGAGCAGGCCTGGAGTTTTGAGGAGCGTCGTTGCAACCCTACTGTGTGGATCACCGCTAGAGAGGAGGATGCTTAACCTCCTTCACCCTCTCTTAAGGATCTGCAAGGAAATAGGGATATACGATCTCCCTAGGTAACACAATCTACTCTATACGCATTTTTAAGTTTCACAGATTTTGCGTACCAATCTTCGCACGACGACGAACATCTCTTTGGGAATCGGGGATTTTGTTTTTCTTGTTCTTCCGCTGCGCATATGATGTCGCCCCCAAGATTTCCCAACAGTGGTATCAGAGCCAGGTTGTTCGTGCGAATGATTGGTTTTGAACTGCGTGTTGTGTTTAGGAAGAATTTTGACGTCAAAATCGTTGACACAAAAACAAGGAAGGGCAGCAACAATTGCTGCCCTCGATCTGCTTGCGTGCAATGCAGCCGAAGGCGGACAGCACAGGGGCTGCATCTGCAGTCCGGCGACCTGCTTGCAGCAGGCTTGCGTCCGACGGGACTGGCAGCCCGCGGGCAAAGGCGCCTACGACCGCTTCTCCCGTGGGGTGAGGCGTCGCAAGGCAGCTATGCTTGCCACCGCTGCTCCCGCGGGCGAAACCCACCCCCCCCCCCCCCCCCCCCCCCATAGGAGCGGTCGCCCGGCGGGACAGCACCGCATGCGGGCGTTGCCCCACCGGCAGAACCGCCCGCGGGGGCGCCCACCTGCAGCGGCAGCGCCGCTAGCGGGCGTGCCGCTTGCAGGCGAGGGCAGCGCCCTCGCCCCACCGCACAGGCCGCCGCCAGCAGGGTGGCGGCGGCGGTAGTAGTAAGAGAGAATTAGGGTTTTGGGCAAAAGGACAGTTTTGCCCCTATGAATTTGAGAAATTCCAATTTGCCCCTATGAATTTGAGAAATTCCAATTTCTGTCTTTTATCCAAATTACAAAAATACCCTTATGAATTGAGTAATTCCCTACATGTCCCTGATTTTAGAAAATATTAATTAATTTAAAGATTTAGTTGATTATTATTTTTATTATTATCTAGTAGTCCTACATGATGATGATTATTTATACATACTCTGTATGATGTGTGGACGGATGATCATGGGCCGTGTGATGTGTGTACTTGTGATTATTATTATTGAGGTCTGCAAGCCTCCATTATATTTCTCGTTTATTGTCGGGCCTGCATGCCTATGATTAAGTTGTAATCACATGAGGAGGCGTAGCGGGAGCGTGGATGCGATAGCGGGACCCATGAGACGGACGATCGTGATGCATGAAGATGCATCAAGATGTCGACGGAACCGACGAGGACGAGATGGATGATCATAGGGCATGGAGATGCACTGTTGCACACATAGATCTTGATGTGAGTGATTAGGCCTATTGGCTCGGGCCTAATCACATTAGGTTGTGGTCCATGATCATCTGGTGTGATTGCTTATACACATGCTAGATATGTATATATATTTGCATGCGATGTAGATATATATTAAATATGTATATGTGTGACATGTCATATTAGGAGACCAAATCATAGAAACATCTCTCTCGATAATATTAAGTCGATAAACGTGAGGCAATTAGATTGACCCACGTGGCCTTCCATCGTTATAAGTAGGAACCGATTCCCGGTGTAGGTTGAGTTGGTCGAGTCCCTCGAGACTCACCTATATCGCGATTTACTATCTTGCTTATGACATAGAGATGTCACCGGTGACCTGAGGGCATGGTATGCTTGGTCGAGGCCCTCGAGGGTATATCATCAAATCAGACTCATCTTATAACGAAGGTGTTGACTTAACCGAGCATCATGGTTGGTCGAGTCCCTCGAGGCCATGGTGATTCGGAGGCTGAACAGGACGGGAATCACAAGGAGTTATGATCGGCAAGAGTTGCCTACCTTTTAGGCTTAGTGTGATTGGTCGAGTCCCTCGAGGTTACACTAAGACGCTGATTGGATCCTGATCCCCACTAGAAGTCTGCCGGAGACTTCCGTTTCACGTGTTGAGGGTGTCGCGTGACTCGTTAGTAAAATAGTGGGAGCATATTAAGATAGAAGTCCATATCTTGATAGTTTATTTCTTACAAAATCTGCATGTTATTCATTTCTACTGCATCTTTATTTTCAGAAAATGTCACTTTCAAATCCCTTACGTGGCATACTTGATGTCAACCGCCTCACTGGTCCAAATTATACGGATTGGCTCCATAACTTGAGAATTGTTCTCACAACGGAGAAAATCGTGTACGTCTTTGATATAATGATGCCTACGCCCAAAGAAGGGGCAAACGAGGATGAGATCGCTCGCTACGTGAAGTACATTGATGACTCCACTCTTGCTCAGTGCTATATGTTGGGCTCTATGACTCCTGAGTTATAGAGACAACATGAAAAGATGGATGCCAGATCCATTCTCCTACATGTCCGTAAATTATTTGAGGAATAGGGAAGGACTCAGTGATATGAGATATCCAAGAGCCTCTTCCGCGCTAGGATGATTGAGGGGACACCGGTTCAGAACCATGTCCTAAAGATGATTGAGTGGATAGAGAAACTCACAGGTCTAGGAATGGTCCTAGAGGATAACTTATGTGTGGACATTGTGCTTTAGTCCCTACCAGATTCATTTTCACAATTCATAAGGAATTTTAATATGAACAAGCTTGAGGTGACTCTCCCAGAGCTCCTCAATATGTTGAGGGAGGCAGAGAGTACTATTAAGAAAGAGAAGTCAGTTCTCTACATTGGTGAGACCAGAAAGAAAAGGAAAGCAGAAAGGTCCCTTAAGAAGGGAAAGGGCAAGGGCAAACCAGGTAAAGCAAAGGTTGCTAAGAAAGACCCAACAAAGGATAAAGGCCAGTGCTTCCACTATGGTAAAGATGAGCACTGGAAGAGAAACTGCAAAGAGTACCTTGCAGAAAGGGCAAAACAAAAGCTTGATGAAGCTTCAGGTACATTCATGATCAATCTTCAATTGTCAGATTTTTATGAAAGTGCATTGGTATTGGATACTAGTATTGCTTATCACATCTACAATTTATTGTAAATTCTAGCAAAGCCGAGGGGAGATTGACGAGAGGAATATTGCATAAAGGTTTGTTTATGCAAGATACTACTCCACATATCATGAATGTAAGTGTCTAAGAGGAAACGAGATGAGGTGAACAGTGCATACCTATGGCATTGTAAGCTAGGTCATATCCATAAGGGAATGATTCAAAAGTTGCTAAATGATGGATATCTAGATCCATTTGACTATGTGTCATATGTAACTTGCGAGCCTTGCCTTCGTGGAAAACCGACTAACTCTCCATTTAGTAGAACTGGAGAGAGAGTCACTGAGTTGTTGGAACTCATACATAGTGATGTATGTGGACCCATGTCAACTCATGCCATTGGAGGTTACTCCTACTTCATTACATTTACTAATGATTTCTCAAGGTATGGATATGTGTACTTAATGAAGTACAAGTCCGAGGCCTTTGAGAAATTCAGAGAGTATAAGAATGAGGTGGAGAACCAGACCGGAAAGAGTATCAAAACTCTTCGATCAGATCGAGGAGGTGAGTACTTAAGTACAGAGTTTACTCAGTTCCTCAAGGACCATGGGATATTATCCCAATGGACACCTCCTTATACACCTCAGCTCAATGGTGTCTCTGAAAGGAGAAATCGTACGTTATTATGTTAGGATCGAGAGCACTAAGAGGGGGGGGGGGTGAATTAGTGCAGCGGATATCTTTCAGCGATTAAAAACGAAAGCTGCGTTCGTTCGATAAAAACTATTTTGATGCAAAAGCCGATTCTAAGATTACTTATGATTAAGTGCAGTTTACGTCTAAACACAGTTTGCGTCTAAACGCAGTTTGCGTCTAAACACAGTTTGCGTCTAAGCGCAGTTTACGTCTAAGCTCAGATTGCGTAAATCACTTGTTTAGATCAAAAGCAGTTTAAGCAGAAGTATAAAGACAGTGTGCTGCTATTGTACAGCTCAAAAAGTAATCTGCAAAAAGCAGATTTACGTCTAAACGTAGATTTACGTCTAAACGCAGATTTACGTCTAAACGCAGATTTACGTCTAAACGTAGATTTACGTCTGAACTTTGAAACTCGTTTGTAGACTCGCAGAAGGCAATATGCAGTTGAAATCAAGATGTAAACGTGAACTGAAATCTGATGATTGTACGAGGAAAGCCGATTTACGTCTAAATATAGTTTTACGTCTGAATGCAGATTTTCGTCTAAACCTTGAAACTCATTCGTAAAATTGCAGAAGACAGTTTGCAGTTAAATAGAATCAAAACGTAAATGTAAACTGCAAAGAAACTCATTCGTAAAAGCGCAGAAGACAGTTTGCAGTTACAAAACGTAATCGTAAACTGTAATGTATGAAAACACCGATTTATGTATGAATGCAGATTCGAAAAGATCAGCACTTAGAAACTTGTTCGTAAAGGCGCAGAGAGCAGTAGCTATGTAGGAGGTTTGCAGTAATGATAAAGTGCTCAAAATAAACGCAAACCAGAGATTTAGAGTGGTTCGGTCAGTCTTGACCTACTCCACTTTTGGCTTCCTCCACCGACGAGGTCACCGACGTCAACTAGAGGCCTTCCTTCAATAGGCGAAGGCCAACTGCCCTTTTACAGATTCACTCCTTTTGATGGGCTCAGGAGACAACCCTTACAGGACCTTTCTCTCCTCTCTTTACAACACAAGACTTGAAGAACAGAAAGAGGAGAACTTTAGGACTTTACACAAATTTGAGCTCTTAGAATCACAGAAAAGATCAAGAATTTCGGTGTAGGTCTGTATCTTTTCAGTGCTGAATGGGTGGGGTATTTATAGGCTCCAACCCAATTCAAATTTGGAGCTCAAAACGATCAAATCCCGGAATTCCGGGATCAGGCAGTTGCACCTCCTGACTGGAGATGTTGCATCGCCTGGCATAGTTCGAAGACTGAGCCCAGGCGGTGCCACCTCTTGACTGAGGCGGTTGCACCTCTCTGCTAGAGCTCGAAGACCGAGCTCATGCGGTGCCACCTCTCTATCAAGGAGGTTGCACCGCCCAGTCTAGCTCGAAGACTGAGCTCAGGCGGTGCCACCTCCTGGCTGGGGAGGTTGCACCACCCAGTCTCGCTAGGAGGCTTAGCCCAGGCGGTGCCACCTCCTGGCCTAGGCGGTTGCACCTCCTGGTGCAAGCAGGGTCCGAATGGTTAGCTCCATTCGGCCCAATTTCAGTCTTTCAGGGGCCCAATTGCCCCAAGATTAAGCTAATGGGATCACCTCCCATTTTCCAACTTAATCAATGTGCTAACTACGATTAGATCTAAGACAATTTCTGCAGCTTTGCTTCGGTGCGTCAATCGCTTCTTCCGGCGAGTTTCCGGCGAACTTCCGTCGATCATCCGATGAACCCTCAGTGATGCTTCTGCGGACTTCCGGCAAACTCCTGGACTTTGCGATGATCTACTTGGCGAGTTCCGACGAGCTTCGCTTGGCAAGCTTCTGGACTTCTCGGATCTGTTCTCGCAGAACCTCCGACGACCGTCCGAACTTCCGTCGAACTCTCGAACTCCCAACGTGATCATGATCTTGACTCCGGCGCAACTCCTGCTGCTTGTCTAACTTTCATCGTAGTTAATCCTGCACACTTATCTCAACACATAGATTAGACAACAAATGACAATTGACTTCATCTTCAAAATCCGAGATTCAACATATTAGATATGGTACGGTCCATGATGAGTTTCGCTGACCTACCCATCTCATTCTAGGGATATGCCCTAGAAACCGCAGCTTACCTTCTGAACAGAGTTCTAACTAAGTCGGTAGTATCTACACCATATGAGATATGGAAAGAGAAGAAGCCTGATCTTAAGATTGTTAAGATTTGGGGCTGCCCTGCCCATGTTAAAAGACACAACCCTGATAAGTTAGAATCAAGGACAGAGCGATACAAATTTGTGGGATACCCCAAGGAAACTTGTGGGTATTATTTCTATCATCTCGAGGACCAAAAGGTCTTTGTAGCTAAGAGAGTAGTGTTCCTTGAGAAGGAACACATTCTTGGCGGAGACAGTGGGAGAATGATAGAGTTGAGCGAGGTTGGAGAACCAAGCTCAAGCACCACTTTACAGCCCGAGTCTATTCAGGTACCTAATACACAAGTTTCAACTTTACGCAGGTCTAATAGAGTATCCCATCCTCCTGAGAGATAAGTGGGACATATTAGAGGAGAGGATGTTGAGGATATTGATCCTCAGACCTACAAGGAGGCTATTATGAGTATAGACTCCGGGAAGTGGCAAGAAGCCATGAATTCTGAGATGGATTCTATGTACTCTAATAAGGTTTGGAACCTAGTTGATACGCCCGAAGGTATTGTACCCATCAGTTGCAAGTGGATCTTTAAGAAAAAGATCGAAGTAGATGGAAAGGTAGAGACCTATAAAGCAAGGCTAGTGGCTAAGGGGTATCGTCAAAGGCAAGGTGTTGACTACGACGAAACCTTCTCACCCGTAGCAATGCTAAAATCCATCAGAATTCTATTAGCTATTGCAGCACACTATGATTATGAGATCTAGTATATGGATGTGAAAACCGCATTCCTCAATGGGAACCTCAAGGAGGAGGTGTATATGATGCAATCTGAGGGATTCGTGTCCAAGAACTACCCAAATAAGGTGTGTAGGTTGCTTAGATCCATTTATGGACTAAAGCAAGCTTCCCGAAGTTGGAACATAAGATTTGATGAGGCAATCAGATCTTATGACTTCGTTAAGAACGAAGATGAGCCTTGTGTGTACAGGAAGGTAAGTGGGAGCGCTATCACCTTTTTGGTGTTATATGTGGATGACATCCTGATCATTGGGAATGATGTAGGAATGCTATCCATAGTAAAGGCTTGGTTATCTAGACACTTCTCCATGAAGGACTTAGGGGAAGCATCCTATATCTTTGGGATTAGAATCTATAGAGATAGATCCAAGAGGATGCTTGGCTTGTCCCAGTCCAGGTATATAGAAACCATTGTCAAAAGGTTTGGCATGAAAAATTCCAAGAGAGGTCTCATACCAATGAGACATGGGATATCGCTTTCTACGAGTATGTCCCCAAAGACTCCAGAAGAAAGGGCGAACATGAATATGATACCTTATGCCTCATCAATAGGGTCTATCATGTATGCCATGCTATGTACTAGGCCTGATATAGCGCATGCTCTGAGTGTCACGAGCACGTATCAGGCGGATCCAGGCTTGGAGCATTGGAAAGTAGTAAAGTGTATCCTTAAGTACTTGAGAAGGACTAAGAATCTTTTACTAGTATATGGAGGTAATAGCCTTAAGGTTGAAGGCTACACTGACTCAAGTTTTCAGTCTGATGTCGATGATAGCAAGTCGAATTCAGGGTATGTGTACACCTTGAATGGAGGAGCAGTGTGCTGGAAGAGTTCCAAGCAAGATACCACTGCTGACTCGACCATAGAGGTGGAGTACATTGCTGCATCAGATGCAGCAAAGGAGGGAGTTTGTTTGAAGATGTTCATCACAGATTTGGGAGTCGTTCTGGATAGCGAGAAGTCGACTTCCTTATATTGTGACAACTTTGGGGCGATTACTCAAATAAGGGAACCCGGGTCTCATTAGAAGTGTTCTGAGGAGGTTCCACCTTATCAGAGAGATCGTAACCCAAGGAGATGTAGCAGTGGAAAGAGTTCCATCCGAAGATAATATTGCAGATCCACTGACAAAGCCGTTGTCTCAGATTGTCTTTGAGCGTCACAGGGGTCTGTGTTAGAACCCTTATAGATTCTAAACTTGGGGTTGATCTCTTTAGGGGATCGGCCTCCTTGGAACTCTATAGGGGTTCCTCCCTCCAAGTTGCTGCTCAAAGGCTGCAGAAAAGATTCATCTATTGCTTATGAAAGAGAAGGAATACATGGCTATTTATAGGGCTTCTAAACCCTAACTCCTAATAGGACTCCTACTTAAGACTCCTATTCCCTTACAACTCCTAATTCTTCTCTAAGAAAAAACCTCCTACATGAATGTCCCTCTCAATTAGGACTCTCCTAGCTAGAGTCCTAACAGAATGTCCCTCTCAATTAGGACTCTTCTAGCTAGAGTCCTAATAGAATGTCCCTCTCAATTAGGACTCTCCTAGCTAGAGTCCTAACGGAATGTCCCTCTCAATTAGGACTCTCCTAGCTAGAGTCCTAACAGACCCGCCCTCTTCAAATCAGCCTTGTCCTCAAGGCTGAGATTCCATGAACTCAGGGAACCGGGTCTTCAGCTCCTCATATGGTTCTCATGTGGCGTCTTCAAGTGGTAGATTATTCCAATGCACTAGTACTTCAGTAGGGGGATGTTGGTGACGCATCACGATCCTGCGATCGAGGATGGCTTGTGGTTGGGCTTGAATAACTCCATCCTCAGTTGTGTTGGGCAGTTGGATCTGGGGTGACTCGTGTTCTCCCAACTTGGGCTTTAGGCATGATACGTGGAAGACAAGGTGAATTTTGGCATCCTCAGGTAATTTAAGTCTGTACGCCACGGCTCCAATACGCTCTGTGATCTGATAGGGCTCATAAAAACGTGGGGATAGCTTCATGGAGGCTCGAGTGTTGATAGAGAGTTGCTTGTATGGTTGTAGGCGAAGATAAACCCAATCTCCTACTGAAAATTCTCTTTCACTTCGTCGTGTGTCGGCTTGCTGCTTCATTCTGGCTTGAGCGGTAGAGAGATTATCTTTTAACAGTTGTAAGAGTTTGTCCCTATCAATCAATTCTTGGTCAACCTGATCTACCTTGGCTGAGCCAATTACATACTTTGGAATCACAGGGGCTGGTCGACCATACAATGCTTCATAAGGGGCACATTTTGTAGATGAATGATATGTAGTATTATACCACCATTTGGCTCAGGGAAGCCATTTCGCCCACTCTTTTAGTCGGTCGCTAGCGAAACACTGGAGGTACGTCTCTAAGCACCTATTTACCACCTCTGTTTGGCCGTCAGTTTGTGGATGATACGCTGTGCTCATCTTGAGTTTGGTGCCTTGTAACTGAAATAACTCGGTCCAAAATTTACTAGTGAAGATCCTATCACGATCACTTACGATGGACCTTGGCATCCCATATAGTTTAATAATATTTTCTATGAAAATCTGGGCAATACTAGCAGTAGTGTAGGGATTTCTCACAGCACAAAAATGAGCATATTTCGTAAGTCGATCAACCACCACGAGAATCGTGCTTTTACCTTTGGAAGATGGCAGCCCTTCAATGAAGTCCATGGAGATGTCAGTCCACACTGAGTCTGGTATGGGCAGTGGTTGTAGCTTCCCTGGATTTGCCACAGTTTCACCCTTGTGCTGTTGACATACATTACATTGTGCCACATATTCAGCAATAATTTTTTTCATCCCTCTCCAGTAAAAATTTTGCTTCACTCTTTTGTAGGTTCTTAGGAATCCAGAGTGCACTGCTGAAGGTATGGAGTGCATTTCATGCAAAATGATTGTGATGCAAGGGGAGTCAGGTATAAGCACAATGCGACCTTTGTAGCGTAGATCCCTCGAATCCCAAGTGTAGTGGGCTATTGCACTTGGATCCTCCTCCAATTTTTTTATGATGTTGCTGATCTCTAGATCCTTCTTCCATTCTTCCCTAATATCCTCGAGGAGACCGGTGATAGGAAGGGAGATGGCTGAAACCTTAGCTTGTTCAGGTAGCCGTGAGAGTGCATCTGCAACAACGTTTTCTTTCCCCTTTTTGTAAATAATTTCATAATCAAATCCAAGAAGTTTGGTTACCCATTTTTGCTGCTCAGGGGATGATATCTTTTGCTCCAAAAAGTACTTGAGGCTTTTATGGTCAGTTTTAATTTGAAATTGCCGGCCGATCAGGTAGGGTCTCCACCTCGTTACTGCGTGTACAATGGCAAGCATCTCCTTATCATATACTGACATGTTTTGATGGGAGGGAGATAATGCCTTGCTAGTGTATGCGAGTGGTCGACCATTTTGCATGAGAACGGCTCCAATTCTGACTCCAGATGCGTCGGCCTCAATGATGAAGGGTCTATTGAAATCTGGTAGCGCAAGCACCGGCGTCGTTGTCATGGCTGCTTTAAGTTTGCCGAAGGCAGCAGAGGCTTTGTCCGACCATTGGAAAGCATCTTTTTTCAGTAAAGAAGTGAGTGGTGCATTGATCTTCCCATAGTCCTTAACAAATTTTCGGTAGTAGCCCGTTAGTCCAAGGAACCCCTACAGTAATTTCACGTTTGTAGGTTTCGGCCAGCCTTACATTGCCTCAATTTTTGTTGGGTCTACCGCCACTCCTTCTTCTGATATTATATGCCCAAGGTACTCTACTTTTTGCTGGAGAAAGCTGCACTTTGGTTGCTTTACAAAAAGAGTATTCTCTCGAAGGATCGTCAAAACAATCCGTAAATGCTGAAAGTGTGTCTCAAGAGAAGGGCTGTAAACGAGAATATCATCGAAAAATACCAGCACAAATTTACGAAGAAAGCTTCGAAAAATATCGTTTATGAGACTTTGAAAAGTTGAAGAAGCATTAGTGAGTCCAAAAGGCATTACCAAGAATTCATAATGGCCATTATGTGTGCGAAATGTAGTTTTTGGAATGTCATCGTCACATACCCGAATTTGGTGGTAACCGGATCGGAGGTCCAACTTCGTGAAGACTCAAGCTCCTTTTAATTCATCAAGAAGTTCATCCACCACTGGTATTGGGTACTTGTCCTTGACGGTGATGCCATTTAAAGCTCGGTAGTCGATGCACATCCGCCAAGTTCCGTCCTTCTTGCGTACAAGTAGCACCGGTGAGGAATAGGGGCTGCAACTTGGCCGAATCACCCCTATTTCAAGCATCTCCTTTACGATCTTTTCAATTTCATCTTTCTGGAGGTGAGGATATCGGTGCGGTCGAGTGTTCGCTGGTGGCTTGCCCGGAAGGATTGGAATTCGATGGTCATGTTGCCGAGAAGGAGGAAGACCGTGTGGTTCAGCAAATATGTCGGCAAATTCAGTAAGCAATTGGGCAAGATTTTGATCTTCAATTTCTATTTTCTTCTCTTCTTGTTGTGGCTGGAGATGCATCAAAAAGCCACTATTTACCTTATGCAAAACTTTCTCCATTCGTTGGGTCGAAACAGTGGTAACATTGCTTCCGCGCTTCCTGCGTAGGATGATATGTTTGCCCTTACAGTAGAATTTCATAATTAATTTAGAAAAGTTCCAAGAGGCATCACCTAGTGTAGTCAGCCATTCTATACCAAGCACTACCTCATAGTCATCGATTGGTAGGAGGAAGAAATCGGTGATAATTTCTTGGTCTTGCAGTAATAGTTTCACCTGCGGGCATCTTTGGTCGCACTTTAGGATTCTGCCATCGGCAACCTTTACATCGAACTTGCTGCAACCTTCAATATGCAGTGTCATCCGAGCAGCAACCTTACTATTTAGGAAGTTATTAGTGCTACCCGTGTCGATGAGAACAGTGATCGGCTGTTGTTTGAGAAGGCCTCCAACTTTCATCGTTTACGGATTTGAGTAGCCAGCTAGTGCGTGTACCGTAATGTCGGTCGGCTGTGGCTCTTCTTCCATATTTTCTTCTTCATGTTCAAGGCTCTCTTCTAGATGTTTAATGACCTCTTCTTCTACTAGTTCAATCATAAGAAGTCTACCGTTTTTACAGTGATGCTCGCGGCTCCACGGCTCATCGCAATGCCAACATAACCCCTTCGCAGATCGCTCCCGAAGTTCTTCTCTTGTTAACCTTTTTGGTGCAGGGACTTGGTTGATAGTAGGGGGGGCTGAGGGCTTTAGTATTGTAGGTCGTGGAGTGATCCTAGTCCTCCGGGCTTCATGGTTCAATCGCTCCTCTTGTAGTCGTGCGAAAGAGATGGCTGTCATAAGCGTGTAAGGTTGTCGCGCCTTAACTTCTCCCCGGATCTCCGGCTTTAAGCCCTCAATAAAGGTCCCCAATAACTGTTTTTCAGACCAATCACGAGTTTGATTAGATAACCTTTCAAAATTGGCCTGGTACTCCTGAATGGTGGAGGTTTGTCGGATTTTTGCTAGTTGTCCGTCAATGTTCTCGTAATAAGTTGGTCCGAAGCGGATCAGTAGTCCTTTGAATTGTTGCCATGAAAGGACTCCATAAGTATGTTCAAACCAGTCAAACCATTGTATGGCATCTCCTTCAAGATGTATAGCTGCAATTTCCACCATGGATGCATCCGTAGTTTTATGGTACTGAAAATATCGCTCCGCGCGCGAGATCCAACCAATTGGGTCTCCTTCTTCCCATATAGGGAAGTCCACTCTCATGCGTGAATAGTTGGGGTCGGTCATAGAGTCTCCCCTCTCTTGGAAGTCATCTCTTTGGGCATGATGTGATTGGTTAGAGCTCTCTCCTTGATGTGATTTCTTCGGGCTTGGTGGTCGGCCCAAACTGAATTCGGTAAGGAGAGTCCGAATCTTATCCTCCATTCGTGCCTCAAAGGCTTCAAATTTTGCATTGATTGCCTCCTCAGATGCCATAGTATATGACTCCAAATCTGTGATATTAAGATCTCTCTTTTGTTGATGGGTTAAAGGCATGTATAGGTTTGATAGAAATCCATGAAAGTTTGCTGCAGAATTGTGTTGTCTTGTAAGAGCAGAATTATCGTCGTAGAAACAGCGGTTTCTCAACGAAATCTCCATAAAAATTTGAGAGATTTGAGGAGGGAATTGATAGCAATATCTCAGTTTATATGATAGCAAGGATGTCCAATTTAATCAAGAAAATTTTGGCAGTAACAGCAAGAAAATTGGTGTAAGTTGCGATAGCAGAATTCTCGTCAAAAAATTTCAGCAACTTACGATGAAAATTTACAACAATATAGGAACGAAATTTTATTTTATTTTATTTTTTGGATTTTCGAATAGGGATAACTAAATTGCAGCAGCAGTAAGGTAGGAAACCAGAACCTGTTGCAATTCACGGGGAGATCAAAGGATGATCTGCGATGGTGGAGATGACGGTGGAATTTGGTGATGATCTTTTAAGCAATTGTGGGAATTGCTTTGAGCGGTTGTGGAGGATTGATGGATGGCAGTGGAAGGGCAGCGAGACACCAAGAACACTGCTCTGATACCAGGTGTTAGAACCCTTGCAGATTCTAAACTTGGGGTTGATCTCTTTAGGGGATCGGCCTCCTTGAAACTCTATAGGGGTTCCTCCCTCCAAGTTGCTGCTCAAAGGCTGTAGAAAAGATTCATCTATTTCTTATGAAAGAGAAGGAATACATGGCTATTTATAGGGCTTCTAAACCCTAACTCCTAATAGGACTCCTACTTAAGACTCCTATTGCCTTATAACTCCTAATTCTTCTCTAAGAAAAAACTTCCTACATGAATGTCCCTCTCAATTAGGACTCTCCTAGCTAGAGTCCTAACAGAATGTCCCTCTCAATTAGGACTCTTCTAGCTAGAGTCCTAACAGAATGTCCCTCTCAATTAGGACTCTCCTAGCTAGAGTCCTAACGGAATGTCCCTCTCAATTAGGACTCTCCTAGCTAGAGTCCTAACAGTCTGATGGGGATCAGACACATAGGTGATTGGCTTTAGGTCAAGTGGGAGATTGCTAGTCATAGGTGCCCAGCAAGCCAATCACGTGAGTGATGGCACGTGTGACTTGATACAGAATCTTTTTGCTTATTATATTTTGGCGTATATCACTTTATAACTATTACATAAATGCATATATATATATTGTGATGTCCTTGGATTTGTGCAATGGGAATCGGATCGTGATGAGATCATAATAATGAGATCGATTCACCTTTAAACACATATCCTAAATAATCCCGGTCATATGTTACTTGAGAGGGACATCGTGATAACCGGATAGACTGGTGTGCTGTATACCCGTCTATATGATGGATGTAGTTGGTCTCATAGCTGCTCATGTAGGGACACTAGGGATACAGTACAGGTGCTCATTGGAGAATGAGTTCACTGATTTATCCGCTTACGGAATGCTGGATGGTTGATGATGTCTTATTGTCAGACAGCGATTCCGTAGTCCTAGTGGTGTATTTGGTCCTTAGACTTGAGACACCAAGGATGTCCTGTATGAGTGCTCCGCTCTTTGATACCAGACTTATAGATTTGGCTGTCCCAGATCTAGTACAGCTGGTCATTGGGAGTGGTAGTCGACCTTACGAGGGCTATTGAGTGTCGATAGAGGATCATCCACTCTCGGCGTCATGAGAGGAATATCCCATGTGTTCTTGCTTAGACAAATCCCTAGCTAGGGTCATTCGGGTTGAGAGAGAAGAGTTCTCCGGGAGAATCCGATTAGAGCGAGACTCGAGTAGAAACCGTATAGGTCTGATAGCACTATGCTCGATATACGGTCTCTGGGATATTAGATGGATGAGGGACTATAGGTACACGGTAACTAAGGACAGACAAGTCCAATAGATTGGATTCCCTTGTATCGTCTAGGGACTACGGCGTAGTGGCCTAGTACTTCCGTAGTCGATGAGTCGAGTGAATTATTACAGAGATAATAATTCACTGAGTTAGAAGGAGTTCTGATAGGTATGACTCACGGCCAGCTCGATATTGGGTCTAGAGGGTCACACACATATGGTAGGCATTGCGATGAGTAGAGGTTCGGATATGAGATATCCGACGGAGCCCTTGTCTTATTGGATGCAGATCCAATACCCACTAGGGGAGGACCCATTAGGGTTTGATAGGGGACCTCTATAAATAGGAGGGATTTAGAGCCTCATGGGCTAGAGCCTTTGCTTGCCTTTCCTATTCTCCTTTCCCTCTCCACCTCAGGGCAGGCTTGGAGTTTTGAGGAGCGTCGTCGCAACCCTACTGTGTGGATCACCGCTAGAGAGGAGGACGCTTGACCTCCTTCACCTTCTCTTAAGGATCTGTAAGGAAATAGGGATATACGATCTCCCTAGGTAACACAATCTACTCTATACGCAATTTTAAGTTTCGCGGATTTTGCGTACCAATCTTCGCACGATGTCGAACATCTCTTTGGGAATCGGGGATTTTGTTTTTCTTATTCTTCCACTGCGCATATGATGTCGCCCCCAAGATTTCCCAACATGATGGACATTTAAGAGTCTGAAGAATCATCGTAGATGCTGCCGGAACCAACTTAGAAGAAATCGAGAACCTGTCGGAATTTTCGGAAGTTCGCCGAAGAGATCGTCGGAGGTTCGCAGAGATCACCAAGAAAGCTCGGCTACTCGTTGAAGTCATCACAAGATCGGAAGCTTGCTGGGAGTCCGTCAGTAGAAATCCGAGGGCATATCGGAAGTCCGCCGGAAGTTCGTCGGAAAGCTCGCCGGAATAAGACTCGACGTTCGCGGTTGAAAACTTGCTTGGGATGTTTTTAGTTATGTAGTTTATATGTAATTAGGATTAAGATTAAAAGATAATCCTATATCCTGGTTAGGGGCCAACTGGGCCCAAAATTAGACTTGGTTTGGGCTAAATTTAAAGCCCAACCAGTGAACAAAAGGGTCTGGCGGTGGCACCGCCAGACTAGGCGGTGGCACCGCCGAGCACCCGAGAGCCAGGCGGTGGAACCGCCCAGCACCTGAGTGCCAGGCAGTGGCACCGCTTGGCTGGGGGGTGGCACCGCCAGTACACTATCAGTGTCAGACACTGACAAGCGATGGCACCGCTAGCATCGAGAACCAAAGAGAATTCAAATTTTGGAGTCCAAATTTGAATCCTCTTGAGGCCTATAAATACCCCTCAATTCTTAGCTGAGAATATAACTTTTTGAGAAGTAATTGATTGAGAGAAAGGTCTTAGAAAAGTCTTAGCAAGTCTTGTTTTCAAATTGCTAGAGTGTTCACCTCCTTCTTTCTTGCTGAAAATTTGTAAGAGTGTGAACCGCTTGTAAAGAGTTGTAAGAGGGCTATTTACCCTTCCCCTTCAAGAGATTTGCTAGTGGAAGGTGGGAGCCTCATCGAAGAGGGCCTCGCAAGTGGATGTAGGTCATTTGACCGAACCACTTTAAAATCGATGTGATCTCTGGTTTGGATTTCATTATTGCTATTTACATTACTGCAAACCTTCTTACGTGCTTTATTTCCTCATTACCTTTGCTGCATATTTTTACGAACACGTGTTCAAGTTAAGCACTTCCGAGTTTGATTTTTATCGTACAAAAGATTTGTCGAAATGATTGTTTTAATCCGCTGCACTAATTCACCCCCCCCCCTCTTAGTGCCGCTCCGATCCTAACAATTGGTATCTGAGCAAGGCTCACTCTCATATTTGGTTTAATACCCAAGAGAGATGGCTTACTCTGGCATACATGAGGGTCATTCTATCACACGTCCACCCATGTTTAATGGGTCGGATTATACTTATTGGAAGACTTGTATGAGGATCTTCCTCATTTCCATGGATTTTGAGCTTTGGACTATTGTCGAAAACGGATTTCAAAAATATTCTCTTCCGATGAGCGAATGGAATGAATCGGAGAAGAAAGTTTTTGCTTTAAACGCAAAGGCTATGAATGCCTTGTTTTGTGCACTAGACAAAAATGAATTTAATCGTGTTTCAATTTGTGATTCGGCTTTTGATATTTGGAGAACTCTTGAGGTCACTCATGAAGGCACTAGCCTAGTGAAAGAGTCCAAAATCAACATCCTTGTGCACTCTTACGAACTTTTCCGAATGAAACCAAGTGAGTCCATCGGAGATATGTACACCCGGTTCACGGATGTCATCAATAGACTCAAAGCTCTTGGTAAAGATTTTACTAACTTTGAACTAGTAACTAAAATCTTAAGATCCCTCCCTAAAAGTTGGGATCCAAAAGTTACGGCCATTCAAGAGGCCAAAGACCTTAAAACATTCCCTCTTGAAGAACTTATTGGGTCTCTAATAACCTACGAAATGACATATCAAGCTCATGACGAGCTCGAGAACCCCCTTCCAAAGAACAGGAAGGATATGACACTCACATCACAAAAAAATCACTTAAAAGGAACATCAAGTGATGAGGACAGTGACAATGACATTGCACTTTTGACTCAAAAATTTAAAAAATATTTAAAAAAGAATAAATTAAAAAAAAAATTGAATACAGGAAGGACCAAGTGATTTGCTATGAGTGCAAAAAACCGGGACACTATAAGAACGATTGTCCCCAAGCCAAAAAGAGAACATCAAAGAAGAAGGCGCTCAAGGCAACGTAGGATGATTCAAGCGTGTCCGAAGAAGAGGAGTCTAACACCGAGCAAGTTGCTCATTACGCCCTAATGGCCATCGGAGAAGAGGTAACGGATTTAATTGATGCATATTTACCATATCATGAATTATTAAATGCCTTCCATGAGTTATTTGATGAATGTTAGACAATTAGTAGAAAATACAAATTGCTAAAGAAGGAGCATGATAGTCTCACTTGTAATTTCGATAAATTAAAGATTGAATATCATGATAGTTTAGCTCCATGTATAAAATGCCATGATCTAGAAACTCTCCAAAAGGAGAACTTGCTACTTAAGGACACCTTGAAGAAATTCGAGGTTGGTAGTAAGTCTTTGAACATGATCCTCACAAATAAGGGTCACGTTCCTAAAAGAAGTGGAATCGAATTTCTGAGAAGTCCTCACCAAAATCCAACCACCTTCATTAAAGGCCCTGTCTTACATGTTCAACACCAAAGCAATTGCAACTTTTGTTGTAAATATGAACATAAAACTTATAAATGTTCATTCAAGAAAATTCGTCCGAACAAACTAATTTGGGTTCCTAAAGGAACTATGATCAATTCTATGCAATATGATGAACAAGTCAGATTAGTTTTTAAGGCACCCAAAAGAAAATGGGTATCTAAAAATAATCCCTTCTTGTAGAAACATACACCATCACAAGCTAGGAGCAAGAGATAGTATCTCGATAGTGGATGCTCAAGACATATGACTGGAGATCCATCTCATTTCTCTATGCTCACTAGCAAAGACGATTTGAATCTGTTAGGATCAAGAGCACTAAGACGGGGGGGGGGGATTGAATTAGTGCAGCGGAAATTTTTCAGCGATTAAAACGAAAGCTGCGTTCATTCGATAAAAAACGATTTACGTCTAAATGCAGATTTAGAAAGTTCTGAACTTAGAAACTTATTCGTAAGATCGCAGAAGGCAGTAAATAGTTATGATTGAAATCAAAATGTAAACTGAAATATGATGATCGTACGAGAAAAGTCGATTTACGTCTAAACGCAAATTCGGAAAATTCTGAACTTAGAAACTCGTTCGTAAAATCGCAGAAGGCAGTAAACAGTTATGATTGAAATCAAAAAGTAAACGTAAACTGAAATATTATGATCATACAAGAAAAGCTGATTTACATCTAAACGCAGATTCGAAAAATTCTGAACTTAGAAACTCGTTCGTAAAATCGCAGAAGGCAGTAAGCTATTGAGAAGTTTGCAGTGAAGGTAAAATGCTCAAAGGAAATGCAAACCGAGATTTAGAGTGGTTCGGTCAATCTTGACCTACTCCACTTTTGGCTTCCTCCACCAATGAGGTCACCGACGTCAACTAGAGGCCTTCCTTCAATAGGCGAAGGCCAACCACCCTTTTACAGATTCACTCCTTTTGATGGGCTTAGGAGATAACCCTTACAGAAGTTTTCTCTCCTCTCTTTACAACTCAAAATTTGAAGAACAGAAGGAGGAGAACTTTTGGTCTTTACAACAGTTTTGAGCTCTAAGAATCACAGAAAGATGTCAAGATTTCGAGTGTTTGTTCTACCTTTCAATGCTGAATGGGTGGGGTATTTATAGGCCCCAACCCAGTTCAAATTTGGAGCTCAAAACTATCAATTTCCGGAATTCCAGGATCAGGCGGTTGCACCTCCTAACTGGGGTGGTTGCACCGCCTGGCAGAGCTCGAAGACTGAGCCTCTAGGCGGTGCCACCTCTGTCAGGGGCGGTTGCACCTCTCTGCCAGAGCTCGAAGACCGAGCTCAGGCGGTTGCACCTCCTGACTAGGGCGGTTGCACCGCCTGGCAGAGCTCGAAACTTGAGCTCAGGCGGTGCCACCTCTTGTCAGGAGAGGTTGCACCACCCAGTCTCGCTCGAAGACTGAGCCCAGGTGGTGCTACCTCCTGGCTTGGGCGGTTGCACCTCCCACAGCAACCAGGGTCCGAATGGGTTGATCCATTCGGCCCAATTTGGGTTTTTCAGGGGCCCAATTGCCCCAAGATTAAGCTAATGGGATCACCTCCCATTTTCAACTTAATCATTCGTGCTAACTACGATAAATCCTAAGACAATTTCTGCAGCTTGCTCCGGTGCGTCAATCGCATCTTTCGGCGAGTTTCTGGCGAACTTCCATCGATCATCCGATGAACCCTTGGTGATCCTCCTGCGGACTTCCGGCAAACTCCTAGACTTGCGACGATCCACTTGGTAAGTTCCGACGAGCTTCTTTGGCAAGCTTTTGGAGTTCTCGGATTTGTTCCCGTAGAACCTCCGATGACTGTCCGAACTTCCGTCGAGCTCTCGAACTCCCAACGTGATCATTGTCATGATTCCGACGCAACTCCTACTGCATGTCTTACTTTCATCGTAGTTAATCCTGCACACTTATCTCAACACATAGATTAGACAACAAATGACAATTGACTTCATCATCAAAATCCGAGATTCAATAATCTCCCCATTTTTGATGATGACAATCAATTGATAATGGAGTTAACCTTAACTCCCCCTGTCTATATGCCATACTTGAGATAAGTCATTCTTGAATTTAAAACCTTATAAATTCAAGAGACATATTCCCATCATGATTCCTATCATGATGTATCTCTTTAAAGATGATGTCAAGGCTTAACATTCATTTTCAAATTTTACATTACATGTTTGAATGATGGTAATAGTAGCAATTCATCATATTGTAAGATATCAACATGTAAAGCTGTGAAGTAAGATTTTGATATCATTACATGATGCACACATTTCTTATATTTTAGCAAGTGTTGCATTTCTATATATGGCATCTTTTCATATATCTCTTGATGATACAGGCATGGCATAATCATAGCATCAGTGTTTATAGCATCAAATCAATTCATATATTTCTCCCCCTTTGTCATCAACAAAAAGCATGGTAGATGTGATACCAGGAGAACAATATAAGCAAGTTATCAAGCATATAAAGGAAGACATGATAAGTATAATGCTTTGAATACTTCTTCTCCTTGTATGTTATAATTCTTTGTGCATGAAGGAGGAAAGTTATTTTATCAGATCCATTTCGAAAAAATATTTTTCATAAGAGTGTGTTTGATTTTTGTCATTCCAACTGTTAAGCGAGTCCGAAAATGAGATGAATTCTTTCATGCATTCGGACAAGATTAAGCTACAGTTTTTCAAAAATCAAAACATTTCAACACATGGCAATCAAGTGATTTGATCATTCAATAAAGTCCGAAAAATAATTTTGACTAGTTTAAGTATTCGGACACATCAACATTCCTAATTCTCTTCTTATAAACTCAAATTGTTCTTATCAAAACATGTCAGCTAGTTTTAGTATCAATGACAATGACTTATCAACTGCATTGGTATATCACTTTTTCAAACTATATTTATCATGGAAATCAAAGCACAAGGTTTTCAAAACTTTTAGTTTTAATATAAAATCCGAGATAACCATTTAGTTTATATTTACCACAAGGCACAGGGCATATATTCACCACGATAGATGTTTACAACTCTACATATGCTCAACATATATCAGGTAACCATGTCAAGGATCAAGTCAAAGCACATCATGGTGAGTAACATAAGGAGTTTACAATAACAACAGATGATTGTATTCATACAAGCTCATTCATGAGGTGAAAAATTAAAGTGCCTAAACAAGGAGTCAAATTGACGATGAATTTGCTGCAACTCAGATAGGATTTGATCTTGTCGTTGTTCAAGCCGTTCTTGTCTTTGTTCGAATCGGTCCATCCGAATCCCAATATCTTCGACAGATGATGTATGAGTTTGCTCAAATGGATGTGTTTCCTCAAAGGGACAGATCGGAGGAGATTGGGTACCCCTAAATACTAGTGTTTCTAGTTCTGGTTCAGGTTGAGGGGGATCAGTTCTTCTTGGCATTCTAACCCAGTTACCGTTTCTATAAAAACATCTTAATCGGTGAAGTAGATTTTTATTTATTATGCTAAATCTATCTACTTTTATTACCTCTTCTTCCGGTGGTATTAGAATATCGTAGGCTTTCATTATTCTAGTGATTATACCACCATATGGGAGCATCATATCTTTCTTAGATAGTTCTAACATGTTTTGTTGGATAAGATAACCAAGATAGATGTCATGTCCTTTCATGATCAAATACATAGTTCCTAATTCTAATTGGCTTACTTCATCATGATGGTATTGTTTAGGGAGAATGATGCTAGTTAGAATATGATGAAGTACCTTAGTGTTTAGAGGCAGTAGATGTTCACAACTTTTAGGAACAAATGCTAAGTTGGGATTGGCAAAAATTGTTCCTAAGGCTTCAACATATGTTGTTCCAACAGATTCATCATCCCATGATCCTCTAAAGTAAAGTCCTTTACTTTTCATGGGAATGCCTATCATGTCGCAAATGAATCTATCCGTAATTGAGATGTGTTGTCCTAAAAGATAGGTGGACATTCTTTCTTCTTCATCTACTTGTATGTTGTTGTAAAACAATCTAACAAGTCTTGGATAGATGGGTTCGTTAATTTGCAAAATTGGAAGTAGATCTAAGTTTGCAAACCATTGGATTGTCTCTAAGTCTCTTAGTTCATTTAAGTCTATGTATTTTCCCTTATTGACACTCCTAAGTTCGAAAGAGGAAAATTTTTCAGCATGGTATTTTGAATCGAAAAGGGTGAGATCAAAATCTTCTACTAATCTCCTCTTTCCTTTATCCCTTGAGGATCTTCTAGATCCCATAACTACTGCTGTTTAGAATAATAGTGATGAGCAAGAGTAAATGAATCAAAAAACAGAGTTTAAGGGCTTCTTTGAGAGTACATTAGTGAGATCTTCAAGAGAGGGAAGGATTGTTGATGCTTTGCTTTGAAATGAGGGGTATTTGGGATCTTAAGATGGGAGAAATGGGGATGGAGGAGGCTTGGAGGAGTAGAGGAGGGAAGGAAGTGAGTTGGGGTCGGTTTCACCGCCGGCCCTAGCTTGGGTTAAAAAGGGCAGAGTTGCAGGCGGTTGCACCTCTGGCTGGAGCGGTGCAACCGCTTGCAACACGTGACGGCTGGAGGTGCTACCTCCAGCTGGGGCGGTGCCACCGCCTGCAGGCGGTGAGCACTTGTTCTGATCAGTGTGATCTGATCTGAGAATTTTTCTGTCTTGAGGAGAATTTTCATTCAGAGCAGTCAACTTTACTTACGTAATTACGTAAGAATTTTCATTTTAAGACAAGGACTTTTGCATGATTAAGATAGATTTTTAACATGCATACTCTCAATGTCGTACACATGTTTGTGATAGTTTCTTCAAGTTGATAAGACTTGCAAGTTCATGACAGACTTAGTCACTTCATGATACAGAGTTAGATTCGAATGTTATGAACGGATGAAATTGATGGGTTCGAAAATCCAGGGGATATGTGAATTTGGGAATCATACGTTTCTAATTCTGAAAAGTCAAATAAGGTTGTATCTAAGTCGCATTTGTGATTTTAAATTTATAATCTCCGTCTGTAATTTAGGCTAGAGAGCATTGCGAGTTCCTTTTTGGATCTTGGGTTATAAATATCGAGAATCAAGGAGCAGAATATTATTTCTTGCTCCAGCCCAAAATTTTTATGTTTTTACAGGAAGGGATGATTTTTAGGTATCCATTTGCTTTTGGGTGCCTCACAAATAGATCTATATTGTCTATCATGTTGCATAGAATTTATCATGGTTCCTTTAGGAACCCAAATCAATTTGTTTGGACTAATTTTCTTGAATGGACAATAATGCGTCTTGTGTCCAAATTTGTAACAAAAGTTACATTTGTTTTGGTGTCGAACATGTAAGATGGTGCCTTTTATGAAGGTGGTTGGATTTTGGTGAGAACTTCTCACAAATCCAATTCCACTCCTTTTTGGAACGTGACCCTTGTTTGCAAGGATCATGTTCAATGACTTGCTACCAACCTCGAATTTCTTCAAGGTGTCCTTAAGTAGCAGGTTTTCTTTTTGGAGAGTTTCTAGATCATGGCATTTGATGCATGAATTTAAATTATCATGATATTTAGTTTTTAACTTATCAAAATCACAAGTAAGACTATCATGCTCCTTTTTTAGCAATTTGTATTTTCTATTGATAATCTTGCATTCATCAAATAAGTCATCGAAGGCATTTAATAATTCATCGAAAGATAAATCTGCATCTATTAAATTCGTTACCTCCTCTCCGATGGCCATTAAGGCGTAATGAGCAACTTGCTCGGTGTTGGACCCCTCTTCTTCGGACGCGCTCGAATCATCCCATGTTGCTTTGAGCGCCTTCTTCTTTGTTGTTCTCTTTATGGCTTGGGGACAATCACTCTTGTAGTGTCCCGGCTTTTTGCACTCATAGCAAATAACTTGGTCCTTCTTGGGTTCAAGTTTATTTTTAGTATCATTCTTAATCTTGTTTCTTTTAATGAATTTTTTAAATTTTCTTGTTAGAAGTGCCAAGTCATCGTCACAGTCATCATCACTTGAGTTTTCTTTCAAGTGGTCTTCCAAAGTTCTAAGTGCCATATCCTTCCTGTTCTTTGGAAGGATGTCTTCTTGCTCTTCATGAGCTTTACAAGTCATCTCGTAGGTCATTAATGACCCAATTAGTTTTTCAAGAGGGAAGTTGTTTAGATCTTTCGCCTCTTGAATAGCAGTGACTTTAGGATCCCAACTCTTAGGAAGGGATCTTAGAATCTTATTTATGAGCTCAAAATCCAAAAAACTTTTTCTGAGTCCTTTTAGACCGTTGACGACATCCGTGAAATGGGTAAACATGTCGCCAATAGTCTCACTCGGTTTCATCCGGAAAAGTTCGAAAGAGTGTAACGAAAGATTGATTTTTGACTCTTTCACTCTACTTGTGTCTTCATGAGTCACTTCGAGTGTGTGCCAAATATCAAATGCGGTTTCACAAATCGAAACACGATTAAACTCGTTTTTATCAAGTACACAAAATAAGGCATTCATAGCCTTTGCATTAAGAGCGAAAGCCTTCTTCTCCAAATCATTCCAATCAATCATTGAATGAGAAGACTTCGAAAAACCATTCTCGATAAGATTCCAAAGTTCAAAGTCCATAGAAATAAGAAAGATCCTCATTCGGGTCTTCCAATAGGTGTAGTCCGTCCCATTAAACATGGGTGGACGTGTAATAGAATGACCCTCTTGGTTTCCGGCGTAAGCCATCTCTCTTGGGTTTTAATCCGTTTGAGAGTTAACCGAGCTCTGATACCAATTGTTAGGATCAAGAGCACTAAGAGGGGGGGGGGTGAATTAGTGCAGCGGAAATTTTTCAGCGATTAAAATGAAAGCTGCGTTCATTCGATAAAAAACGATTTACGTCTAAACGCAGATTTAGAAAGTTCCGAACTTAGAAACTTATTTGTAAGATTGCAGAAGGCAGTAAACAGTTATGATTGAAATCAAAACGTAAACGTAAACTGAAATATGATGATCGTACGAGAAAAGTCGATTTACGTCTAAACGTAAATTCGAAAAATTCTGAACTTAGAAACACGTTCGTAAAATCGCAGAAGGCAGTAAATAGTTATGATTGAAATCAAAACGTAAACGTAAACTGAAATATGATGATCGTATGAGAAAAGCCAATTTACGTCTAAACGCAGATTCGGAAAATTCTGAACTTAGAAACTCATTCGTAAAATCGCAGAAGGCAATAAGCTATTGAGAAGTTTGCAGTGAAGGTAAAATGCTCAAAGGAAATGCAAACCGAGATTTAGAGTGGTTCGGTCAATCTTGACTTACTCCACTTTTGGCTTCCTCCACCGACGAGGTCACCGACGTCAACTAGAGGCCTTCCTTCAATAGGCGAAGGCCAACCACCCTTTTACAGATTCACTCCTTTTGACGGGCTTAGGAGACAACCCTTACAGAAGTTTTCTCTCCTCTCTTTACAACTCAAAATTTAAAGAACAGAAGGAGGAGAACTTTTGGTCTTTACAACAGTTTTGAGCTCTAAGAATCACAGAAAGATGTCAAGATTTCGAGTGTTTGTTCTACCTTTCAGTGCTGAATGGGTGGGGTATTTATAGGCCCCAACCCAGTTCAAATTTGGAGCTCAAAACTGTCAATTCCCGGAATTCCGGGATCAAGCGGTTGCACCTCCTGACTGGGGCGGTTGCACCGCCTGGCAGAGCTCGAAGACTGAGCCTCTAGGCGGTGCCACCTCTGTCAGGGGCGGTTGCACCTCTCTGCCACAGCTCGAAGACCGAGCTCAGGCGGTTGCACCTCCTGACTGGGGCGGTTGCACCGCCTGGCAGAGCTCGAAACTTGAGCTCAAGCGGTGCCACCTCTTGTCAGGAGAGGTTGCACCGCCCAGTCTCGCTCGGAGACTGAGCCCAGGCGGTGCTACCTCCTGGCTTGGGCGGTTGCACCTCCCACAGCAACCAGGGTCCGAATGGGTTGATCCATTCAGCCCAATTTGGGTTTTTCAGGGGCCCAATTGCCCCAAGATTAAGCTAATGGGATCACCTCCCATTTTCAACTTAATCATTCATGCTAACTATGATAAATCCTAAGACAATTTCTGTAGCTTGCTCCGGTGCCTCAATCGCATCTTCCGGCGAGTTTCCGGCGAACTTCCGTCGATCATCCGATGAACCCTCGGTGATCCTCCTGCGGACTTCCTGCAAACTCCTGGACTTGCGACGATCCACTTGGCAAGTTCCGACGAGCTTCTTTGGCAAGCTTCTAGACTTCTCGGATTTGTTCCCGTAGAACCTCCGACGACTGTCCGAACTTCCGTCGAGCTCTCGAACTCCCAACGTGATCATTGTCATGACTCCGGGGCAACTCCTGCTGCATGTCTTACTTTCATCGTAGTTAATCCTGCACACTTATCTCAACACATAAATTAGACAACAAATTACAATTGACTTCATCATCAAAATTCGAGATTCAATAGAATCAAATATGTGTATTATTGAAAAACCAAACCATAACATAACTATGATTACATTAAAACAAAATAATGTCTACACCATCAACCTTGATGAACTAAGTAATAAAATATGCTTCTCAGCTTTAAATGATGATGCTTAGCTTTGGCATAGGAGACTAGGCCATGCAAGTATGAAACTAATATCTAAGATCTCATCTAGAGAATTAGTATGAGGAATTCCAAATATGAAGTTTATTAAGGACAAAGTATGCGATGCATGTCAACTAGGTAAACAAATAAAAACTAGTTTCAAACCAAAAATTCAAATTAGCACCACTAGACCATTACAATTGATTTATTTGGACTTATTTGGACCAATTGACACGACAAGTCTAGGAGGAAGCAAATATGCATTTGTAATTATAGATGACTATACTAGATATACTTGGACCTATTTCTTAGCTCACAAAAGTGATTGTTTCAAGTGTTTCTCTAAATTTTGTAAACTCACTCAAAATGAAAAAGGCTTCATGATTTCATCAATTCGGAGTGATCACGGTGGTGAATTTCAAAACTGTGACTTTCAAAATTTTTGTGAAGTTAATGGATACAATCACAACTTCTCCACTATGAGAAATCCTCAACAAAAATGGAGTAGTTGAAAGAAAAAAATAGAAACTACAAGAAATGACAAGAACGATGTTAAATGAACATAGTCTACCCAAGTATTTTTAGGCCGAAGCCGTGAATACGGCTTGCTACATCATAAATAGGGTTCTAATAAGGCCGTCCCTATCAAAAACTCCCTATGAATTATGGAATAACAAAAAACCAAATATTTCCTATTTTAAAGTATTCGGTTGTAAATGCTTTATTTTGAATGAAAGGGATGCCTTAGGAAAATTTGATGCTAAATCCGATGAAGGCATCTTTCTTGGTTACCCTTCCGTTTCTAAGGCTTTTTGGGTTTTTAACAAAAGAACCTTAGTAATAGAAGAATCTATTCATGTAGTTTTTAATGAAATTTTTATTTTAAAGAAAAATCATTTTGATGATGATCTTGGTTTTGATAATTTGAATTTAAATGAACCCCCTCCTTAAAATAGCAACTTGGATGCACCTTCTTCCGAAATTTCCTTACCCAAAGAATGGAAGTATATAGATGCTCATCCAAAGGAGCTAATTATAGGAGATACATCAAAAGGGGTTCAAACTCATTCCTCTTTGAAGATTTTTTGTGCTAACACCGCCTTCCTTTCTCAAATCGAACCTAAATGCATTGACGAGGCCTTAAAAGATGATTTTTGGGTTATTGCAATGCAAGAGGAATTAAATCAATTTGAGAGGAATAAGGTATGGAAGCTTGTTCCTAGACCTAGTGACCATTTAGTCATTGGTACTAAATGGGTCTTTAGAAACAAGCAAGATGAAAATGGTATCGTGGTTAGAAACAAGGCTAGATTAGTGGCCAAAGATTTCAACCAAGAAGAAGGTATCGACTACGAAGAAACCTTCGCTCCTGTGGTAAGATTAGAAGCCACAAGGATGCTCCTTGCCTATGCTAGTAGTAATAATTTTAAACTGTTTCAAATGGATGTCAAAAGTGCATTCTTGAATGGTTTTATTTCGGAAGAAGTATATGTTGAACAACCTCCCGGATTTGAAAATTCTCTTCTACCTAATCATGTATTCAAATTGACTAAGGTTCTCTATGGTTTAAAACAAGCTCCTAGAGCTTGGTACGAAAGGCTTATGTTAATTTTCCCAAAGGCAAGGTTGATACTACATTGTTTATCAAACACTTTGAAGATAATTTTCTTATTGTGCAAATTTATGTTGACGATATTATTTTTGGCTCTTCGGATGAATCACTATGTGAATCATTTGCCAAGTGTATGAGTTATGAATTTGAAATGAGTTTAATGGGTGAATTAACTTTCTTTTTAGGATTACAAATCAAACAACTTAGTGATGGTATATTTCTTAACCAATCTAAATATACATTAGAATTGTTAAAACGATTTAACATGGATAATTCAAAAGCAACAAACACCCCGATGAGTACTTCGACTAAGTTAGATTTGGATGAAAATAGTGAAAATTTCGATAAAAAACATATAGGGAAATGATAGGTAGTCTACTCTACCTCACCGCGACTAGACCTGATATTATGTTTAGTATATGACTTTGCGCTAGGTTTCAATCTAATCCTAAATTATCTCATCTTAAGAGTGTTAAAAGAATATTTAGGTATCTTAAAGGAACTCCAAATCTAGGATTGTGGTATCCAAAGTCTGAAAAATTCGATTTAATAGCTTATGCAGATGTCGATTTTGGCAGATGCAGGATAGATAGAAAAAGTACATCCGGAACATGCCAATTTTTAGGACATGCACTTGTTTCTTAGACTTCCAAGAAACAAAATTCAGTTGCACTATCTACGGCGGAAGCCGAATACATTGCTGCAAGTGCATGCTATGCACAAGTTGTTTGGATGAAAAATACATTAGAAGACTATAGAATTCACTTCAAAAACGTTTCCATAAAATGTGATAATACTAGTGTCATATGTCTTACTAAAAATCCAATTCAACACTCTAGAACTAAGCACATCGACGTTAGGCATCATTTCATACGCGATCATGTCCTTAACAATAATGTTGTTCTAGAATTCATTGACAAGCATCAATTAGCAGCTATATTTATAAAAGCTTTAAAGGAAGACCAATTTGAATTCATTAGAAGGGAATTAGGTATGTTAAATTGTCCCTAAGAATAAACTTGTTTGAATGGAGTTTCCGTAAAGTTTTCATCCTCTCTCCGTTCCTCGGTGGATTTGATCCTTCTCTTTCGATTCTAAATAACATGTTAAATTACTTTATCCTATCTTGAGTCAAACACCGCTCCCATCTGATCAAGATTTTATGATATTTTGTGAATCTCGAAATTGATTTTGATAGCTTGATTATGAGTTTCAAGTTGACGATTTGAATTTAAATGAGTTTGTATTCGAATTATGATCTTGACTTATTGGAGTTACTACTTGAAATTTTTTTTTAATCACAATCTCTTCTTTGTACACCTACAATTTTTGTTATTTATAGAAAGAAGAGATTTGATAAAATGAATGAATGCTGAATTTTCCTTTATGATGAACTCTGCGTGAATATTTTAGCATACTTAATTTTGAGTGATGAATTTTTGTATGATCAATGTTGAATTCCTGATGTTATAATCACAAATTATGTGCTTCAAGTCTCATTCCCTTTTTGATGATGACAAAGGGGGAGAAGTGATGACTTATACCATTTCGATAGCATGACTTAATGAAAATATCTTATGCGCATCGATAACATGACTTATATGAATGACAAGAGCTTGTATAATACAAATATCTTATATGCCTTGCAAAATCCTTGAATATATCGCATCTTATATGTATTGCAAAATCTTTGAGAATATCGCAAGATTGATTGATCATATTAAAAGCATGCCTTACATCTATATCATGAAATTCATGTTGAAAATCTTTATCTCTAAAAATCGTCCCTTATCATTTGACTTGAAAGTGATTTTCATCGAAGTTTCATATTTACTTATGTTTAATGAGAATAACGATAAGTTCAACGGTTAGAACTTATCGGTTTATGCTTGATTTCTTGGGATGAAATTCAAGTGTTTCTATCTTCTCATAATATGACATATAGATAGGGGGAGTTATGTTTAACTCCATCATCAATTGATTGTCATCATCAAAAAGGGGGAGATTGTTGAATCTCGGATTTTGATGATAAAATCAATTGATGGGTTAATTGATCTAATCCATATTATTGAGTTAAGTATGTAGGATTAACTACGAAGAACCAAAGAGAATTCAAATTTTGGAGCCCAAATTTGAATCCTCTTGAGGCCTATAAATACCCCTTAATTCTCAGCTGAGAATATAACTTTTTAAGAAGCAATTGATTGAGAGAAAAGTTTTAGAAAAGTCTTAGCAAGTCTTGTTTTCAATTTGCTAAAGTGTTAACCTCCTTTCTTGCTGAAAATTTGTAAGAGTGTGAACCGCTTGTAAAGAGTTGTAAGAGGGGTATTTACCCTTCCCCTTCAAGAGATTTGCTAATGGAAGGTGGGAGCCTCATCGAAGAGGGCCTCGCAAGTGGATGTAGGTCATTTGACCAAACCACTTTAAAATCGGCGTGATCTCTGGTTTGCATTTCATTATTGCTATTTATATTACTGCAAACCTTCTTACGTGCTTTATTTCCTAATTACCTTTGCTGCATATCTTTACAAACACACGTTCAAGTTAAGCACTTCCGAGTTCGATTTTTATCATACGAAAGATTTGTCGAAACGATTGTTTTAATCCGCTGCACTAATTCACCCCCCCCCCTTCTTAGTACCGCTCTGATCCTAACAGCTCTTTGCTCACACTTCTGAAGCACTTGAAGTGTTTGCACTCCTTGCATTGAGTTAGCTCCTGTGATTCACCTTCTCAATGCCATCGAACTTCTGGAATGCACTAAGTTTTCCCCCAACTTGGAGTAATTCTCTAATAGATGTGGTCGCCTCTGGGATTGTACCGTCTTCTCTATCAACCCTACCGCCAACTCCCCTGAGTAGCGAAGGTACAACACTGCATAATGCCTACTTCGTTCCTTGGTCATGCACTCTTGCATGGCTCGAAGTCTTTCACTTTCAGCTATCTTGATGAGAAGCTCATTGACACCGGTCTTACAAAGTTCCTCGGTCTCTGCCCTTCAGCCTTGTCTCGGTACTTGATGATTGCCTCAGCATGCTCTACCTGCTCGGCCCCTTTCACAACCAAGCTCTCTCCCTCCATGAGAGCAAGGGATCAATGACTTTCACGGAAGTCCCGCCTTTGCGGTACCATGGCGCTGCCATGCCCATAGCCCTACTATCCGTTGCCTCGCATCTGCATCCCTTTTCTTCACAATCAGTAGATATGTCTCAGTGGCACTCCTCTGAGTCCATCTCCATTTTAACTGATGCTTGATTTTGGGTAGCTAAGTCCCTCTGGACTTGTCGTCGCTTCCTCGCCCCTTTCGACCCCCTGCTTCAACACCTCTGTGTTCTCCAAGCAGTCCGTTTGGTCGATGGAAAGATAGACTGCAACTCCCATGCATGGCCTCTGCCATCACGTTGTAGGGTTTGCACCGATTCTGTTCTCCTTAGCTTCCTTGGTAGCAACGTTCGCTTACTCGACCTTGTCCTCTGACTTGCCGGGCTCCCTTAAGTGAATATGCGCTCTAGAGCAGTCCAACTCTCCAGTTGCTTCAATCATACCTCTGTATGATCAAGTCCCTCCTATGGGACTCACTGGTACTTGCATTCGAACTTTTCCCTTGATGGAACATAGCCCCCATATGCTGATGACCAAGGCTTTCATCTGATGCAAAATTTGATGCACGCACGGAAGACCCGCCTCTGTAGTACCATGACCTTCACTCCTTGAATCCATAGCCCTTCTTACCGTCGTGTTGTTCACCAAAGTGGAGCTTCCAGTAGCTCCCGATCATACCTCCGTATGATCTAGTCCCTCACGGGACTAGATTGTATGTATCGCATTGCCACGAACTGTTCCACCACGATCCGCTGCACCATGTCGCCTCCTGGTGACATCTCTATTGCATTCTGATCCTTGTGGGATGAACTCGAATTGTGAACCCTTCATGTGTGGCCTTTGCCAATACATCGTAGGGTCTCTTCCACCTTCGATTTTGTTCGCTCCTTTGGCAATCGACCTTTATCCACCCACTCTTGGGTCACATAGATGAAGCACTGCTCTAGGACAGTCCGTCGCCTAGTAGCTTCCGAAGTCCCCCGACTTCGCTGCAATTAGTGCACCATTGTTTGGATCCTGGGCCTCTACCCCTACCAGCACAATCTTCATTGCGCACCGCTTCCTTCATAGCAACTTGAATGACAACATAGTGGCATATTCTTCAAGAGTACCCGCCTCTACGTCCTCTTGCCCCGTGCTAAGGCCTTTTGAACCCAACTTCGCCTCCGCAAATTGAGTCACCTTAGTTCCTCCATCAAATGTTTTCCGAGATAAGGTGCATGTGCCCAGAAGCTCCCTTTGTCTTTGGCACCATGCAAGATGAGTCCACTCCGTCAGAATGAAAGACCCATGGAACAACATGATCCCACTCTTGCCTCTGCAAGAGTTCATGTCCTTGACCTTTGTCTAAGGAAAGCACTATGCCTCTGCTCCATATTCTAACTTCTATGCTGGCTCCCTTCATGCGGCTTGGGTACTTCGCCAAGTTACACCCAAGTTGCTCCGCTTCTCGTTTTTGCATTGAGTTGATGGTGGCCCTCGCGCCCACCATTCCACGGGTCAGCCCTCCTTTGAGTCCGATCTCCATATCAACTCCAAGTGTGCCTTCATTTGTGTTGCTTTGGGTCGCTCCCTCACTTGATCTCGCAATGCATCCACCAATGCATTCTCTCGAGCGAGATCATGCGACGACTCCTCGCCGCTTGCTCAGTCCATTGAGCTTTGTGGAGTTGTTGTTTGTTGAGGTACTCCTTCTCAACTTGTGAGGTCTGTCCCACATGATTCTGCCCCTGGAGAGTCGAGACTTATCCTTCCTAGATAACTATCCCGTTGGAGCAACATCTCTCTTCGTTTCGGAGACCACCATCCCCTTGGACTACTCCAATCTGCTGAACAAACTGTGCATTGTTCTACCTCCTGCAAACACACTTGCTAAGTTGTGACTTCACGTCAATACAGCTCCCGCTGCACCACTCAAGGCCTAGCAAAATGCTGAACTCGTTGCATACTTCAGCCTCCTACGGACGTATCCTTCACATGCCAAAGAGAAAGTTTCAATGCTCCATGGCACCGAGTTTCGGTCGCCTTGGGATGGCCATGAACATTCCATCGTCTACATACAAGCCCATGCATGAATACCGAATTCTTTAAGTTAGCAATTCCCCTCTCCTCTGTGAGTTTTGCATAACTCTTTCGGTCGTTGAGCAACTCATTCTACCTTGGATGGTCTCATCCTTTATCAAGCGCCTCGCTCGCCTTGAGCACCATCAAGTATCGTTGTCAACGTTGAGCCATAGCTCAAACTCAGCCATCCCAACCTTTGTGCGCTCCGCATTTTTCCAAGCTTGTCTGTTCTCGTGGTGCCTCTTGCGCGAAGGGTTGGCCATTTCTCTGAATGCCAATCTTAGATGCCCACTCCTCTGAGCGACTCCTTTTTCCTACATCTCCATGCCCGTTTTCCCCCAAACGGTCGCGCGTGTGCTAACTGCCCTGAACGCAGCCCCGCTAGGTCCCTCATGTTTGCATGGTAAGTATTTCTATGAGTGCTTCTCCCGCTCTGAGGAGATCCCATTAGCTTAATCTTGGGGCAATTGGGCCCCTGAAAAACCCAAATTGGGCCGAATGGATCTACCCATTCGGACCCTGATTGCTGTGGGAGGTGCAACCGCCCAAGCCAGGAGGTAGCACCGCCTGGGCTAAGTCTCCTAGGGAGACTGGGCGGTGCAACCGCCCCAGCCAGGAGGTGCAACCGCCTGGGCTCAGTCTCCAAGCGAGACTGGGCGGTGCAACCTCTCCTGACAGGAGGTAGCACCGCTTGAGCTCGGTCTTCGAGCTCTGGCAAGCAGTGCAACCGCCCCAGTCAGGAGGTGCAACCGCCTGAGCTTAGTCTTCGAGCTCTGGTAGAGAGGTGCAACTACCCCTGACAAGAGGTGGCACCCCGTAGAGGCTCAGTCTTCGAGCTCTGCCAGGCGGTGCAACCGCTCCAGTTAGGAGGTGCAACCGCCTGATCCCGGAATTCCGGGAATTGATAGTTTTGAGCTCCAAATTTGAACTGGGTTGGGGCCTATAAATACCCCACCCATTCAGCACTGAAAGAGCACAGACATACATCGAAATCTTGATCTTTTTCTATGATTCTTAGAGCTCAAAATTATTGTAAAGGCCAAAAGTTCTTCTCCCTCTGTTCTTCCAAGTTCTGAGTTGTAAAGAGAGGAGAGAAAATTCTGTAAGGGTTGTCTCCTAAGCCCGTCAAAAGGAGTGAAACTGTAAAAGGGTGGTTGGCCTTTGCCTATTGAAGGAAGGCCTCTAGTTGACGTCGGTGACCTCGTCGGTGGAGGAAGCCAAAAGTTGAGTAGGTTAAGATTGACCGAACCACTCTAAATCTCGGTTTGCATTTACGTTGAGCATTTTATCTTTACTGCAAACCTCCTAAATAGCTACTGCCTTCTGCGCTTTTACGAACGAGTTTCTAAGTTTAGAGCTTTCCGAATATGCGTTTAGACGTAAATCAACTTTTTCGTACGATCATTACATTTCAGTTTACGTTTACGTTTTGATTTCAATAATAACTGCAAACTACCTTCTGCGCATTTATAAAACATATCTCAAAGTTCAGTATCTTCAAAATTGACATTTAGACGTAAACCGGTTTTATCGTACGAACGTCGCATTTCAGTTTGCGCTTGCATTCTGATTTTCATCATAAACTGCAAACTGCCTTTGTAGATTTACTTTAATGTCATCTCGCTTAATCTTAAGTTAAAGTAATCTTAGAATCGGCTTTTACATCGAAATCATTTTTATCAAACGAACGCAGCTTTCGGTTTTAATAGTGAAAGATTTTCGCTGCACTAATTCACACCGATGTATTGGTATCAGAGCGGGGTATTTCTCATTTCGGATTTACACCCTAGAGAAATGGCTCTTCATCGCTTTCAAGAGGGCTTTTTGGTCTTTCGTCCACCGTTGTTTAACGGATTGGACTATACTTATTGGAAAACTCGAATGAGAGTTTTCTTGATCTCTTTGAATTTGGATTTATGGAATATCATTGAAAACGGTTTTCAACTTCCCTCTAAACCGATGAACGAATGGTCGGATTTGGAGAAGAAGTATTTTTCTTTCAACGCAAAGGCTATGAATGCCTTATTTTGCGCTTTGGACAAAAATGAGTTCAATCGGATTTCTACGTGCGAAACCGCTTTTGACATTTGGCGAACACTTGAAATCACGCATGAGGGAACTAGTAGAGTCAAAAGACTCGAAAGTTAACATTTTATTGCATGATTTTGAGCTTTTTCGAATGCAACCAAGCGAGACTATAGGCGACATGTACACCCGTTTCACGGATGTCGTCAATAGTTTAAGAGCTCTTGGAAAATGTTTTTCGGATTTTGAACTCGTAAACAAGATTTTGCGTTCTCTTTCTAAGAAGTGGGATCCAAAAGTAACTGCAATACAAGAAGCTAAAAACCTAAACAACTTACCACTTGAGGAACTAATTGGTTCGTTGATGACATATGAAATGATGCACAATGCACAAGATGAACAAAATCACCTTCTAAAGAACAGGAAGGATTTGGAACTCTGGACAAATGAATACCACTTGAGCGATGACTCAAGTGATGAGGACAATGATGAACTTGAACTTCGAACACTAAATCTTAATAAGTTTATTAAACAAAAATCTAAAATAAACAATAAACTTGAACGAAGGAAGAGGCCAAAGAAGAAGAACACAAAGTGGGATGAATCGAGCTCCTCCGAAGACGAGGAGAAAATCAACAAAGGCGAGGTGGCAAACTACGCCTTAACCACTTTCAATGATGAGGTAATCGAAATCCCCCTAATTTATTTTGAAATTACTTGATGCTTTCATGATGTATTTTCTTTTTTAGTTTTGAATTAATGTTTTAAAATATATATATATATATATATATATATATATTATGATCATGCTAGTAATTTCGAAAATGATAATATTGCATATTTTATGATAAACAAACAAAATGATTTTGATTGAAAATATGAAATCATGGTTAAGAAGTAATAATGTGTGTCATGTTGATGTCCATTGTTATTTCTTGATTTTGAGTATATTAAATCATGTTTAATTTGAAATTATGAGTATATATTTTTGAAATTATGCATGATGATTCTTGATAATTATGGATTATCGATTTTCATGATAATAACAGTGGCTTTAAAAATTGATGCATGTTTTCATTTGACATAAATGAAAAGGTATGCTAACATGAAATCGATCACTTAAGATGAAACACTTAAAAAAGGGGAGAAATATATGAATTGATGCTATAAACACTATGCTATGATTATCCCATGCTTGCATCATCAAGAGATATATGAATTGATATGATTGCCATATTTGCAATGTTTATATGAATTGATGCTATGATTGCCAAATTTGCATTATGCCATGTTTGCATCATGCGTTAAGATATCAAGAACTTGTATCGTAATTTTATGCATTGATATCTTACCATGTGATGAAATGCTACAATTGATGAATACTTGAAATGTAATCCTCTATCTTATTGATTTTTCAATAAATCTATGCTTGTCATATATGAATTTATTGAATGTAATTTTGAGGATGATTTCAGATTTGACAAATGCTTGATTCGTATTTTACGACATAAGATACACTTTAAATATGAATCATGCTTCAACTATGATTAAATGCTTCAATCATTTTCTATCTCTAGAGTTCTCGATTTTGATGAAATACAAGTGATAAATTCATTTATGATATCTTGTAAATCACTTGAATTATGAATGAGTTTTTTTTATGATGTGTTAAAAGAATCACTTAAAAAGAAAATGCTTTTCCCATCTTATCGAGATTAATGATTTTATGATATTGTGTGAATCTCGAAATTGATTTTGATGAAATAGTAATAACGTTATTCATGTTATGAATCTTAAAAATGATATTATGCTTCATGTGATAATATGAATACATGAAACACTTATGATATGATTTTTATACAATTCCGTGTATTCATAAAATATTTATCTCATCATCCAATAACTCTTCTTGATATTCCTTATGAGAGGAAATGAAATAATGCATGAAATACAAATGAGGAGTTAATGATCATGCATAATAGGATGTAATGAATTCTGACATTTAGATACCATCGTTTGAATATCTATGATCATGTTGCCAAAATGATATATCATGAATTCTTGAATATCATGTTTGATATACTCATGATGATGATTGATTTTTCGGTATCATGCATAAAAAAAAATGAAATGTAATGTTAATGAATTTGTGCATTGAAACTATAATGATGCACAAATAAGAATGATTACTTACCTTTGTCATGATTTAGAAATTGATGTAAAGGGTTTTTCCCTTCTTTTTGACAATGACAAAGGGGGAGATAGATTGCTAGCACAATTCAAGAAAAAGGTAAAAAAAAAATTACATTTCTCAAAAGAGAAGAAATTGTTATTTTGAACATCACCGATAATTGCTAGCTTGAAATGTCAAGAAAATGTAAAAACTTGTTTACCTTCTTGCACATCTAAAGAGAAGATGCAAATATAACACTTGCCAAATTGTTTGCTTGCCTCATGTAAAACATTATCTCTTGCTAGTTTGGCATTTTGCTAGCTTGCACTTTGCAAAGAAAGCAAAAATGACACTTCTCAAAAGAGAAGAAAGAGCTTGTTATCTTGAACATCACAAGCTTGCCAAACAAAAATTGCAAAAGTGCTATCTTGCCTATCTCAAAAAGCAAAACTTGCAACTTGCACATTGCAATAGGAAGCAAGAATCATAAGCTTACACAAGAAAGCTATCTTGCATTTGCTTTCGAAATTCTTGCTAGCTTGTATGTAGTAAAACTTGCATATCGTAAAATTTGCTAGCTTTTAGTATAAAGAGAAGCAAATAGTTGCTATCTCAAGAAAATTAAACATGCTAAACTTACACCTTGCAATGGAAGCAAAATTGCAAGCTCAAACATTACAAAGGAAGCAAAAATTTGCTAGCTTGCAACTTGCATATTTCAAGAAGCAAAAGTTGCCTTCTTGAACATCTCTAAATTGCTAGCTTGCATGTTCTAAAAGTGCTATCTTGTATGCTATAAAACCTGCATATCTAAAACTTGATAGCTTGAATGTTCTAAGCATGATGTAACACATTGCTAAATTTTCTGGCTTCAAAACTGCATGATGATAAAACTTGATATTATGTTTTTCATGCAATGAGTTGAACCAATATCACAAACACTTGATTGTGGTACTTCTCCTTTTTGTTGATGACAAAGGGGGAGAAGTACGTTGATGACATGACATGTTATGCATAAGTTTATGCATAAGTTCATGATGACGTGTTGCAAGTATTCATGATGAATATTGCAATGACTTGAATTCAGTTTGAATTCAAGGTTCTATCAATATGGCATATTGATAGGGGGAGTTTGTTTAAACTCCGGGAGTTAAGGTTAACTCCGTCATCAAGTAGTTGTCATCATCAAAAAGGGGGAGATTGTTGAATCTCGTATTTTGATGATGAAACTACTTGATATATGTTTATGATTTAATCTACGTTTTGAGTGATGCAGGATGCTTTGATCAGGAAGAGACAATTAAAGCAGGAAAATCATGTTGTGCCGGAGGAACATGTCAGAAGATTGGACGTCGGGTCGGTGGATCGGTCGACGTATCGACAGAAGGCTTCGGGCTGTGGACTCGGGCATCGGGCCAAGAAGAGCGGGTATTGTGCCAAGGATATCGGAGTTGCGGAGTCAACTGGCCGATTGGGCAATAGGCTGTAGGAGAGGATGATGCGCCGAAGAATCGGACGAAGCGTCGAGGGACCAATGACATGTCAGACAACTTGGTTAATTGCTTAGGATTAATTGTCTCAATCGAAGTTTTGTTTCAAGTGTGCAGGATTAACTACGATGGAAGAAAGACATGCAACAGGAGTTGTGCCGGAGTCAAGACAATGATCACGTTGGGAGTTCGAGAGTTCGACGGAAGTTCGGACTGTCGTCGGAGGTTCTAAGGGAACAAATCCGAGAAGTCCATGAGCTTTCCAAAGAAGCTCGTCGGAACTCGCCAAGTGGATCGTCGCAAGTCCAGGAGTTTGTCGGAAGTCCGCAGGAGAATCACTGAGGGTTCATCGGATGATCGACGGAAGTTCGCCGGAAACTCGCCGGAAGAAGCGATTGACGCACCAGAGCAAGCTGCAGAAATTGTCTTAGGATTTATCGTAGTTAGCACAATGATTAAGTTGGAAATGGGAGGTGATCTCATTAGCTTAATCTTGGGGCAATTAGGCCCCTGAAAAACCCAAATTGGGCCGAATGGATCTACCCATTCGGACCCTGATTGCTGTGGGAGGTGCAACCGCCCAAGCCAGGAGGTAGCACCGCCTGGGCTAAGTCTCCCAGGGAGACTGGGCGGTGCAACCGCCCCAGCCAGGAGGTGCAACCGCCTGGGCTCAGTCTCCAAGCGAGACTGGGCGGTGCAACCTCTCCTGACAGGAGGTAGCACCGCTTGAGCTCGGTCTTCGAGCTCTGGCAGGCGGTGCAACCGTCCCAGTCAGGAGGTGCAACCGCCTGAGATCAGTCTTCGAGCTCTGGCAGAGAGGTGCAACCGCCCCTGACAGGAGGTGGCACCGCCCAGAGGCTCAGTCTTCGAGCTCTGCCAGGCGGTGCAACCGCTCCAGTCAGGAGGTGCAACCGCCTGATCCCGGAATTTCGAAAATTGACAGTTTTGAGCTCCAAATTTGAACTGGGTTGGGGCCTATAAATACCCCACCCATTCAGCACTGAAAGAGCACAGACATATACCGAAATCTTGATCTTTTTCTGTGATTCTTAGAGCTCAAAATTGTTGTAAAGGCCAAAAGTTCTTCTCCCTCTGTTCTTCCAAGTTCTGAGTTGTAAAGAGAGGAGAGAAAATTCTGTAAGGGTTGTCTCCTAAGCCCGTCAAAAGGAGTGAAACTATAAAAGGGTGGTTGGCCTTTGCCTATTGAAGGAAGGCCTCTAGTTGACGTCGGTGACCTCGTCGGTGGAGGAAGCCAAAAGTGGAGTAGGTCAAGATTTTACCGAACCACTCTAAATCTCGATTTGCATTTACTTTAAGCATTTTATCTTTACTGCAAACCTCCTAAATAGCTACTGCCTTCAGCGCTTTTACGAACGAGTTTCTAAGTTCATAGCTTTCCGAATCTGCGTTTAGATGTAAATCGGCTTTTTCGTACGATCATTACATTTCAGTTTACGTTTATGTTTTGATTTCAATCATAACTACAAACTGCCTTCTGCGCATTTATAAAACATATCTCAAAGTTCAGTATCTTCAAAATTGACATTTAGACGTAAACCGGTTTTATCGTACGAACGTCGCATTTCAGTTTGCGCTCGCATTCTAATTTTCATAATAAACTGCAAACTGCCTTTGTAGATTTACTTTAATGTCATCTCACTTAATCTTAAGTTAAAGTAATCTTAGAATTGGCTTTTACATCGAAATCGTTTTTATCAAACGAATGCAGCTTTCGGTTTTAATAGTGAAAGATTTCCGCTGCACTAATTCACCCCCCCCCCCTCTTAGTGCTCTTGATCCTAACAGACTGAGCTCTGGGCGGTGCCACTACCGACCTAGGCAGTGCCACCTCTGGCCAAGTAATCTGGGTCCGAATGGGCTGATCCATACGGCCCATTTTGGGTCTTTCAAGGGCCCAATTGCCCCAAGATTAAGTTAATGGGATCACCTCCCATTTCTAACTTAATCATCGTGCTAACTATGAATTTCTTAAGACATTTACTGCAACTTGTTCCGGTGCGTCAATCGCTTCTTCCGGTGAGCTTTCGGTGAACTTCCGTCGATCATCCGATGAACCCTCGGTGATGCTCCTGCGGACTTCCGGCAAACTCCTGGACTTGCGACGATCCACTTAGCGAGTTCCGACGAGCTTCTTTGGCAAGCTCCTAGACTTCTCGGATTTGTTTCCGTAGAACCTCCGACAACCGTCCGGACTTCCGTCGAACTCTCGAACTCCCAACATGATCATAGTCTTGACTCTGGCGCAACTCCTGTTGCATGTCTTTCTTTCATCATAGTTAATCCTGCACACTTAAAACAAAACTTCGATCGAGACAATTAATCCTAAGCAATTAACTAAGTTGTCTGGCATGTCATTGGTCCCTCGACGCTTCGTTCGATTCTTCGGTGCATCATCCTCTCTTGCGGCCTATTGCCCAATCGGCCAGTTGACTTCGCAACTCCGATATCCTTGGCGTAATACCCGCTCTTCTTGGCCCGATGCACGAGTCCACGACTCGAAGCCTTCTGTCGATACGTCGACCGATCCACCGACCCGACGTCCAATCCTCTAACATGTTCCTCCGGCACAACATGATTTTTCCTGCTTTAATTGTCTCATCCTGATCGAAGCATCCTGCGTCACTCAAAACGCAGATTAAAACATAAACACATATCAAGTGGTTTCATCATCAAAATACGTGATTCAACAATCTTCCCCTTTTTGATGATGACAACCACTTGATGACGAAGTTAACTTTAACTCCCGGAGTTTAAAAAACTCCCCCTATCAATATGCCATATTGATAGAACCTTGAATTCAAACTGAATTCAAGTCATTTCAATATTCATCATGAATATTTACAATATGTCATCATGAACTTATGCATAACATGTCATGTTATCAATATACTTCTCCCCCTTTGTCATCAACAAAAAGGAGAAGTACAACTATTCTTGTGTTTGTAATATAAGTTCAACTCATTGCATGAAAAACATAGCATCATCATGCAATTTTGCTATCATCATAGATATGCAAGGTAGTAAGATAGCAAATTCCATAACATCAAGCTAGCAAATTTTATAATATTTTAGATGCAAGCTAGCAGTTTTGAGGTGTTCAAGAAAACAACTCTTGCTTCTTGAAATATGCAAATTTGTCAAGTTTTGCTAGATGTGCAAGTTAGCATTTTTGCCTCTTGAGATAGGCAAGATAGCACATTTTTGCATTTTCTTGATGTTTCAAGTTAGCAATTCTCAGTGATGTTCAAGATAGCAATTTCTTCTCTTTTGAGAAGTACAATTTTTGCTTTCTTCTTGAATTGTGCACTCTAGCTATCTCCCCCTTAGTCATTGTCAAAAAGAAGGGAAGACCCTTTCTAAAGAAGGGAAGACCCTTTATGTCAATTTCTAAATCATGACAAAGGTGAGTAATCATTCTTAATTTAAAATTTCATAATTGAGATAAACCTTGAATTCAAATTAAGGCAATTTTAATCATGATTCATATCATATGCAATACATCACATAAAAAGCATAAGTATTGCATGCATCATTTTAGCAACAAATCGTAGCATTTCATCACATGGCAAGATATCATCAAGTAAAATTACGATGCAAGTTCTTGATATCTTAACATGATGCAAACATGGCATATGGCAATCATAGCATTTTGATTATCAATTTACCATATATTTCGATACAAGCTTCTTTTGATATCTTAACATAATTCAAATTCAAGTATGACACTTATAGCATTAATTCATATATTTCTCATTCAAATATGGCACTCATAGTATCAATTCATATATTTCTTCCCCTTTGTCATCAACAAAAGGAGAAGTAGCTCTAGTTATTTTAAAAGATATGCAAGTTTTTGTAACATGAAGTTAGATTTTCATCACAACATATAAGCACAAAAGCATAGCAAAATTCTTAAGTTCAATCATGGAAATTCAACACTTGCTTATTGTGCAAGATTGCACTTTGCTTTTCTTTGCATGTTCTAACTAGCAAAAGCTTACTCCCCTTTATTTTTGTCGAAAAGAAGGGAAGAGTACAAGCTAGCCAGCATTTGCCTTGAGCTAGCAATCTTTCTCCCCCTATGTCATTACAAAAAAGAAGGGAGAAATCAATGGCCAAAAAAAATTTTAATTATTATACAAGCCATATTACAAAATCATGTCATGATATCAAGAAAATGCAAGAAGGACATAATTCATTCGACAAATCTTTTTAATAGAGCAAAAGAATTATACAACCAAGGATCATGATTAAAATATATCAATATCATAGATCAAGTCATGATTCGTGATTCATCATAAAGCAAATTAATTTTCAGTCATCACATAAGGCATTTAAAGAATTTTTGAAACATAGGAGAATGATTAATTTAAGCATGCAATGTTTCAATCAAATTCAAGTCATGAATACCAATACTTTCATATTGTGAGTATCAATTCATGAATACCAAAAGATATTATTTGTGATTCCAATTTTGCAAGATCAAGATTATGATTTAGATAAAATTCATTCAAATCAAATCGTTAACTTGAAACTCGTAATCAAGTCATCAAAATCAATTTCGAGATTCACAAAATATCATGAAATCATTAATCTCGATCAGATGAGAAAAGCATTTTTTAAGTGATTCTTTTTCATCTAAGCATGCCTTAGTCTTTATATGCCAAATCAAGATAAGCATGAAAGTTCAAGACGTAAAGGTAAAATCTTATAAAACAACTCATCAAGCAAGATTTTAAACATCCATTTTCAAGCCATATAAAGAGTAAGTCAAGGATTCAATTATCTCATGTCATGAATTCCAATAGGCATCTCAAAATATCAACATCACATTAAAAAGATATTTCAAAAAGATATATCAATAAGTGATTCATTTATATCATTTCATTCATTCGAAAGATTCTCCTCTTTGGTAAATAAATGTAGGAGAACAAAATGAATTAAGGAGATGTAACATGATTAAAGCATTGAACATGATTCATATTTAAAATGTGTTTCATGTCATAAGTATGAATCAAGCATTTGTCAAATCTGAAATCATCCTCAAAGTCACATTTAATAAATTCATACATGACAAGCATAGATTTATTGAAAAGACGATAAGATAGAGGATCACATTTTATTTTTATAAATTTCTATTCATGTGTTTTTCTTCTTATAAGCATGCCTTTACCTTTAATAAAACAAGTGTCGACATTTAAGATGGAAAGGTAAAAAACAAATCATCAAGCATGATTCCATGATAACATCATTTTAATATCTTGATATTCATTATCAAGTATGATTTCAAAAAGTATGTTAAAGAGGAATCATTAAGACCAAATGCATGATACACTCATTTATTTTCAAAATATTCATCGTGTTTATTTTCATGAGATTCACAAGATTGGTAAAATAAATTCATTAATCTCAATAGGATAGAAAATTATTTCTATTTCATACAATTGATTTCATGTTAGCATGCTTTTTCATTTATGTTAAATAAAAACATGCATCAACGTTTAGGATCGAAAAATGAATTTCATCATAAAACCACAAGATCAGTAGATTCTCAAAAATGAATTGTTAGGATCAAGAAAGATCCAAAAATCCAAAAAATCTGAAAATGAAATTTAACCAAAAATGAAATTTAAAATTTTCATGTATTCAGACATGATTTTGCCATATGTTTTTCAAATACACTTATAAAAATAACACATGCTTATTATCATGTATAACTTAAAATCTCATGCATAAAATTGTCAATCATTGTATCAAAAACATTTAATATTTTCATTACATCATTATTCATTACTTCAAATCAAACATGATTTCATTCAACAATATTAATCAAACATGATATATATTATTACTTCTTAACCATCATTTCATATTTTCAATCAAAATCATTTTGTTTGTTTATCATAAAATACGCAATATTATCATTTTCGAAATTACTAGCATGATCATAATTTTTATATTTTTATTTTTAAACATGTAATTTTCAAAAAAATTAATTCTAAACTAAAAAAGAAAATGCATCATGAAAGCATCAAGTAATTTCAAAATAAATCAGGAGGATTTCGATTACCTTATTATTGAAAGCGGTTAAGGTGTAATTTGCCACCTCGCCTTTCTTGATTTTCTCCTCATCTTCGGAGGAGCTCAATGTTAGGACTCTAGCTAGGAGAGTCCTAATTGAGAGGGACATTCTGTTAGGAGGTTTTTTCTTAGAGAAGAATTAGGAATTGTAAGGGAATAGGAGTCTTGAGTAGGAGTCCTGTTAGGAGTTAGGGTTTAGAAGCCCTATAAATAGTCATGTATTCCTTCTCTTTCAATAAGCAATAGATGAATCTTTTCTGCAGCCTTTGAGCAGCAACCTGGAGGGAGGAACCCCTATAGAGTTCCAAGGAGGCCGATCCCCTAAAGAGATCAACCCCAAGTTTAGAATCTACAAGAGTTCTAACACCTGGTATCAGAGCAGCGTTCTTGGCATCTCGCTGCTCTTCCACTACCATCCATCAACCCTCCACAACCGCCCAAAGCAATTCCCACAATTGCTTAAGAGATCGTTGCCAAATTTCTGCCATTATCTCCACCACCGCGGATCATCCCGTGAATTGCAACAGGTTCTGGTTTCCTATCCGAAAATCCAAAAAAAAAAAAAAAATTTGTTCCTATATTGCTGCAAATTTTCATCGTAAGTTGCTGAAATTTTTTGACGAGAATTCTGCTATCGCAACTTACACCAATTTTCTTGCTGTTACTGTCGAAATTTTCTTGATTAAATTAGACATCCTTGCTGTCATAAACTGAGATATTGCTGTCAATTCCCTCCTCAAATCTCTCAAATTTTTGTGGAGATTTCATCGAGAAACCGCTGTTTCTTCGACGATAATTCTGCTCTTACAAGACAACACAATTATGCAGCAAACTTTCACGGATTTCTATCAAACCTATACATGCCTTTAACCCATCAACAAAAGAGAGATCTTAATATCACAGATTTGGAGTCATATACTATGGCATCTGAGAAGGCAATCAATGCAAAATTTGAAGCCTTTGAGGCACGAATGGAGGATAAGATTCAGACTCTCCTTACCGAATTCAGTTTGGGCCGACCACTAAGCCCGAAGAAATCACATCAAGGAGAGAGCTCTAACCAATCACATTATGCCCAAAGAGATGACTTCCAAGAGAGGGGAGGCTCTATGACCGACCCCAACTATTCGCGCATGAGAGTGGACTTCCCTAGATGGGAAGAAGGAGACCTAATTGGTTGGATCTCGCATGCAGAGCGATATTTTCGATACCATAAAACTGCGGATGCATCCATAGTGGAAATTGCAGCTATACATCTTGAAGGGGATGCTATACAATGGTTTGACTGGTTTGAACACACTTATGGACTCCTTTCATGGTGACAATTCAAAGAAGGACTACTGATCCGCTTCGGACCAACTTATTATGAGAACATTGACGGACAACTAGCAAAGATTCGACAAACCTCCACCATTCAGGAGTACCAGACCAGGTTTGAAAGGTTATCTAATCAAACTCATGATTGGTCTGAAAAACAATTATTGGGGGCCTTTATTGAGGGCTTAAAGCCAGAGATCCGGGGAGAAGTTAAGGCGCGACAACCTTACACGCTTATGGCAGCCATCTCTTTTGCACGACTACAAGAGGAGCGATTGAACCATGAAGCCCGGAGGACTAGGATCACTCCATGACCTATAATACTAAAGCCCTCAGCCCCCCCTACTATCAACTGAGTCCCTACACCGAAAAGGTTAACAAGAGAAGAACTTCGGGAGCGATCTGCGAAGGGGTTATGTTGGCATTGCGACGAGCCGTGGAGCCGCGAACATCGCTGTAAAAAAGGTAGACTTCTTATGATTGAACCAGTAGAAGAAGAGGTCATTGAACATCTAGAAGAGAGCCATGAACATGAAGAAGAAGATATGGAAGAAGAGCCACAGCCGACCGACATTACGGTACACGCACTAGCTGGCTACTCAAATCCGCAAATGATGAAAGTTGGAGGCCTTCTCAAACAACAGCCGATCACTATTCTCATCGACACGGGTAGCACTAATAACTTCCTAAATAGTAAGGTTGCTGCTCGAATGACACTGTATATTAAAGGTTGCAGAAAGTTTGATGTAAAGGTTGCCGACGGTAGAATCCTAAAGTGCGACCAAAGATGCCCGCAGGTGAAACTATTACTGCAAGACCAAGAAATTATCACCGATTTCTTCCTCCTACCAATCGATGACTATGAGGTAGTGCTTGGTATAGAATGGCTGACTACACTAGGTGATGTCTCTTGGAACATTTCTAAATTAATTATGAAATTCTACTGTAAGGGCAAACAGATCATCCTACGCAGGAAGCGCGGAAGCAACGTTACCACTGTTTCGACCCAACGAATGGAGAAAGTTTTACACAAGGTAAATAGTGGCTTTTTGATGCATCTCCAGCCACAACAAGAAGAGAAGAAAATAGAAATTGAAGATCAAAATCTTGCCCAATTGCTTACTGAATTTGCCGACATATTGCTGAACAGCGTGGTCTTCCTCCTTCTCGGCAACATGACCATCGAATTCTAATCCTTCCGGGCAAGCCACCAGCGAACACTCGACCGTACCGATATCCTCACCTCCAGAAAGATGAAATTGAAAAGATCGTAAAGGAGATGCTTGAAACAGGGGTGATTCGACCAAGTTGCAGCCCCTATTCCTCACCGGTGCTACTTGTACGCAAGAAGGACGGAACTTGACGGATGTGCATCGACTATCGAGCTTTAAATGGCATCACCGTCAAGGACAAGTACCCAATACTAGTGGTGGATGAACTTCTTGATGAATTAAAAGGAGCTCGAGTCTTCACGAAGTTGGACCTCCGATCCGGTTACCACCAAATTCGGGTATGTGACGATGACATTCCAAAAACTGCATTTCGCACGCATAATGGCCATTATGAATTCTTGGTAATGCCTTTTGGACTCACTAATGCTCCTTCAACCTTTCAAAGTCTCATGAATGATATTTTTCGAAGCTTTCTTCGTAAATTTGTACTGGTATTTTTCGATGATATTCTCGTTTACAGCCCTTCTCTTGAGATTCACTTTCAGCATTTACAGATTGTTTTGACGATCCTTCGGGAGAATACTCTTTTTGTAAAGCAACCAAAGTGCAGCTTTCTCCAACAAAAAGTAGAGTACCTTGGGCATATAATATCAGAAGAAGGAGTGGCGGTAGACCCAACAAAAATTGAGGCAATGCAAGGCTGGCCGAAACCTACAAACGTGAAATTACTACGGGGGTTCCTTGGACTAACGGGCTACTACCGAAAATTTGTTAAGGACTATGGGAAGATCAGTGCACCACTCACTTCTTTACTAAAAAAAGATGCTTTCCAATGGTCGGACAAAGCCTCTACTGCCTTCGACAAACTTAAAGCAGCCATGACAACGACGCCGGTGCTTGCGCTACTAGATTTCAATAGACCCTTCATCATTGAGGCCGACGCATCTGGAGTCAGAATTGGAGCCATTCTCATGCAAAATGGTCGACCACTCGCATACACTAGCAAGGTATTATCTCCCTCCCATCAAAACATGTCAGTATATGATAAGGAGATGCTTGCCATTGTACACGCAGTAACGAGGTAGAGACCCTACCTGATCGGCCGACGATTTCAAATTAAAACTGATCATAAAAGCCTCAAGTACTTTTTGGAGCAAAATATATCATCCCCTGAGCAGCAAAAATGGGTAACCAAACTTCTTGGATTTGATTAGGAAATTATTTACAAAAAGGGGAAAGAAAACGTTGTTGCAGATGCACTCTCACGGCTACCTGAACAAGCTAAGGTTTCAGCCATCTCCCTTCCTACCACCGGTCTCCTCGAGGATATTAGGGAAGAATGGAAGAAGGATCCAGAGATCAGCAACATCATAAAAAAATTGGAGGAGGATCCAAGTGCAATAGCCCACTACACCTGGGATTCGAGGGATCTACGCTACAAAGGTCGCATTGTGCTTATACCTGACTCCCCTTACATCACAAACATTTTACATGAAATGCACTCCATACCTTCAGCAGGGCACACTGGATTCCTAAGAACCTACAAAAGAGTGAAGCAAAATTTTTATTGAAGAGGGATGAAAAAAATTATTGCTGAATATGTGGCACAATGTGATGTATGTCAACAGCACAAGGGTGAAACTGTGGCAAATCCAGGGAAGCTACAACCACTGCCCATACCAGACTCAGTGTGGACTGACATCTCCATGGATTTCATTGAAGGGCTGCCATCTTCCAAAGGTAAAAGCATGATTCTCGTGGTGGTTGATCGACTTACGAAATATGCTCATTTTTGTGCTGTGAGAAATCCATACACTGCTGCTAGTATTGCCCAGATTTTCATAGAAAATATTGTTAAACTATATGGGATGCCAAGGTCTATCGTAAGTGATCATGATAGGATCTTCACTAGTAAATTTTGGACCAAGTTATTTCAGTTACAAGGCACTAAACTCAAGATGAGCACAACGTATCATCCACAAACTGACGGCCAATCAGAGGTGGTAAATAGGTGCTTAGAGATGTACCTCCGGTGTTTTGCTAGCGACCGACCAAAAGAGTGGGCGAAATGGCTTCCCTGGGCCGAATGGTGGTATAATACTACATATCATTCATCTACAAAATGTGCCCCTTATGAAGCATTGTATGGTCGATCGGCCCCTGTGATTCCAAAGTATGTAATTGGCTCAGCCAAGGTAGATCAGGTTGACCAAGAATTGATTGATAGGGACAAACTCTTACAACTGTTAAAAGATAATCTCTCTACCGCTCAAGCCAGAATGAAGCAGCAAGCCGACACACGACAAAGTGAGAGAGAATTTTCAGTAGGAGATTGGGTTTATCTTCGCCTACAACCATACAAGCAATTCTCTATCAACACTCGAGCCTCTATGAAGCTATCCCCACGTTTTTATGGGCCCTATCAGATCACAGAGCATATTGGAGCCGTGGCGTACAGACTTAAATTACCTGAGGATGCCAAAATTCACCCTGTCTTCCACGTATCATGCCTAAAGCCCAAGTTGGGAGAACACGAGTCACCCCAGATCCAACTACCCAACACAATGGAGGATGGAGTTATTCAAGCCCAACCACAAGCCATCCTCGATCACAGGATCGTGATGCGTCGCCGACATCCCTCTACTGAAGTACTAGTGCATTGGAATAATCTACCACTTGAAGATGCTACATGGGAACCATATGAGAAGCTGAAGACCCGGTTCCCTGAGGTCATGGAATCTCAGCCTTGAGGACAAGGCTGATTTGAAGAGGGCGGGTCTGTTAGGACTCTAGCTAGGAGAGTCATAATTGAGAGGGACATTCTGTTAGGACTCTAGCTAGGAGAGTCCTAATTGAGAGGGACATTTTGTTAGGAGGTTTTTTCTTAGAGAAGAATTAGGAGTTGTAAGGGAATAGGAGTCATGAGTATGAGTCCTATTAGGAGTTAGGGTTTAGAAGCCCTATAAATAGCCATGTATTCCTTCTCTTTCAATAAGCAATAGATGAATCTTTTCTGCAGCCTTTGAGCAGCAACTTGGAGGGAGGAACCCCTATAGAGTTCCAAGGAGGCCGATCCCCTAAAGAGATCAACCCCAAGTTTAGAATCTGCAAGGGTTCTAACACTCGATTCATCCCACTTTGTGTTCTTCTTCTTTGGCCTCTTCCTCCGTTCAAGTTCATTGTTTATTTTAGATTTTTGTTTAATAAACATATTAAGATTTAGTGTTCGAAGTTCAAGTTCATCATTGTCCTCATCACTTGAGTCATCGCTCAAGTGGTATTCATTTGTCCAGGGTTCCAAATCCTTCCTGTTCTTTGGAAGGTTGTTTTGTTCATCATGTTCATCATGTGCATTGTGCACCATTTCATATGTCATCAACGAACCAATTAGTTCTTCAAGTGGTAAGTTGTTTAGGTTTTTAGCTTCTTGTATTGCAGTTACTTTTGAATCCCACTTCTTAGAAAGAGAACGCAAAATCTCGTTTACGAGTTCAAAATCTGAAAAATATTTGCTAAGAGCTCTTAAACCATTGACGACATCCGTAAAACGGGTGTACATGTCACCAATGGTTTTACTTGGCTTCATTTGAAAAAGCTCGAAATCACACATCAAAAAGTTGATTTTTGAATCTTTAACTCTAGAAGTGCCTTCGTGTGTGATTTCAATAGTGTGTCATATGTCAAAAGTCGTTTCACACAAAGAAACCCAATTGAACTCATTTTTGTCCAAAGCGCAAAATAAGTTATTCATAGCCTTTGCGTTTAAAGAAAAATACTTCTTCTCCAAATTCGACAATTCGTTCATCAGTTTAGAGGGAAGTTGAAAATTATTTTCAATAATATTCTATAAATAAAAATTCATAGAAATAAAAAAAACTCTCATTCGAGTTTTCCAATAAGTGTAGTCCAATCCGTTAAACAACGGTGGACGAACAACCGAAAAACCCTCTTTAAAGCCACGAAGAGCCATTTCTCTCGGGTATAAATCCGAAATGAGAAATACCAGGCTCTGATACCAATTGTTAGGATGTTAGGATCAAGAGCACTAAGAGGGGGGGGGTGAATTAGTGCAGCGGAAAACTTTCGACGATTAAAACTGCGTTCGTACGATAAGAGCGATTTCGATAGAAAAGCCGATTCGTAAATCACTTTAACTTGTGATCAAGCAAGATACAATTAAAGCGAATCTATAAGGGCAGTTTGCAGTTATGATGGAAATCAGAATGTAAGCGCAAACTGAAATATGATGTTCGTACGATAAAACTGATTTATGTCTAAACGTCGATTCGGAAAATACTATACTTTGAAACATGATCGTAAATGCGTAGAAGGCAGTAAGCTATTGAGGAGGTTTGTAGTAAAGATAATATGCTCAAAGTAAATGCAAACTAGAGAAGATGAGAGTTTATAGTGGTTCGGTCAATCGTGACCTACATCTGCTCCTCTGATTCCTCTTCCGTTGAGGCCACCGGCATCCACTAATGATCTTCCTTTATTAGGCAAAAATCAATCTCCTTCTTACACCCCTCTTCTCCTTTTACCGGGTTTAGGAGACAACCCTTACAAGCACTCACTCTCCTCTCTTAAATAGAATTCTAACACTTAAGCTAGAGGAGGGATTTCTCAACTGATTTTTACAGCTTTTCTTTCCTTTTTTGCTCTCTGTGCTTGTGTGTTTTACCTAGGGATTGGAGGGGTATTTATAGGCTCTAAACCAGTTTGAATTTGGAGCTCAAAACTATCATCTTCCAGAATTCCGGGGTCTGACGGTTGCACCGCCTGATTGGGGCGGTTGCACCACCTGGCAGAGCTCAGAGACTAAGCCTCTAGGTGGTGCCACCGCTTGTCAAGGGTGGTTGCACCTCCTGCCAGAGCTCGGAGATCGAGCTCAGGCGGTGCCACTGCCTGACTGGGGCGGTTGCACTGCCCAGCCAGAGCTCAGAGACCGAGCTCAGGCGGTTGCACCTCTGTCAGAGGCGGTTGCACCACCCAGCCAGAGCTCAGAAACTGAGCCCTGGGCGGTGCCACCGCTGACCCAGGTAGTGCCACCTCTGGCCAAGTAATTTGGGTCTGAATGGGCTGATCCATTCGGCCCAATTTGGGTCTTTCAAGGGCCCAATTGCCCCAAGATTAAGTTAATGAGATCACCTCGCATTTCTAACTTAATCATCATGCTAACTATGAATTTCTTAAGACATTTACTGCAACATGCTTCGGTGCGTCAATCGCTTCTTCCGGTGAGCTTCCGACGAACTTCCGTCGATCATCCGATGAACCCTCGGTGATGCTCCTGCGGACTTCCGACAAACTCCTGGACTTGCGACGATCCACTTGGCGAGTTCTGACGAGCTTCTTTGGCAAGCTCTTGGACTTCTCAGATTTGTTCCCGTAGAACCTCCGACGACCGTCCGGACTTCCGTCGAACTCTCGAACTCCCAACGTGATCATAGTCGTGACTCCGGCGCAACTCCTGCTGCATGTCTTTCTTTCATCGTAGTTAATCCTGCACACTTAAAATAAAACTTCGATCGAGACAATTAATCCTAAGCAATTAACTAAGTTGTCCGGCATGTCATTGGTCCCTCGATACTTCGTCCGATTCTTCGACGCATCGTCCTCTCTTGTGACCTATTACCCAATCGGCCAGTTGACTCCGCAACTCGATATCCTTGGCGCAATACCTGCTCTTCTTAGCCCGATGGCCGAGTCCACAACCTGAAGCCTTCTGTCGATACGTCGACCGATCCACCGGCCTGACGTCTAATCTTCTGACATGTTCCTCCGGCACAACATGATTTTTCCTACTTTAATTGTCTCATCCTGATCGAAGCATCCTACGTCACTCAAAACGTAGATTAAAACATAAACACATATCAAGTGGTTTCATTATCAAAATACGAGATTCAACAATCAACTCATAAGGAATGGACTTATAATAAAGGTAGAGAAATGAAGGAAGCGAATGAAGGAAAAGAAGAAAGTAAAGAAAAATGTTAAGAAAACGAAGGTAGGAAAGAAGGGATGATCCCATCAATATGTTTCATGTTGCTTCGCTTTGATAAGTAATATAACAAAATGAAAAGAAAATGACCTTAGACATTTGATATTAATATACAAAATAAGTAAACATTTAGGTCACTGGTTAACCAATCAAATTAAAGCTGAAACGACGATCTAGCCCACCTCGGACTACTCTTAGACTATGCTTGGACTCTAATCAACGGTAAACTAGGTTTGTTGCCTAGTTGGGGGTTCGAGCTCACATCATGTATGATACCAAAAATAAGTCAATCGTCATTATGGGCATATAGATAGGGGGAGTTAAGGTTAACTCCATCATCATTTGGTTGTCATTATCAAAAGGGGGAGAAATGATGATTAATATCAAAAAGTTGATTTAATGTATGAAGTGATAAATGCTTAAAAAATTTAATATCTTAGCATCATGAATGTTATGCTCAAAATGATGTATCATGAATGCTTTAGTATCATGCATGGGAGAAATGATGAATGTTTAGTATCAGAGTCACGTTTTTCTTATTTGTTTAACACCCAAGAGAAATGTCTTTTATCAGATTTCAAGAGGGTCACTCTATCATTCGTTCTCTTATGTTCAATAGGACGAATTACACTTATTGGAAAACTCGAATGAGAGTTTTCTTGCTTTCTTTGAACTTCGATTTATAGAATATCATTTAAAATAGTTTTCAAAAGTCTTTTAATCCAATGAATGAATAGAATGATTTGGAGAAGAAAACTTTTTCTTTAAACGTTAAAGATATGAATGCTTTATTTTACACCTTAGATATAAATAAATTTAATCGGGTTTCTATTTGCAAAACTACACGCTCTTGAAATCACACACGAATATACTAGTAGAGTTAACGATTCTAATATAAATCTTTTGATGTATGATTTTGAGTTGTTTTGAATGAAGTCAAGCGAAAATATCGTTGACATATACACCCGTCTTATGGATGTCATCAATAGTTTATAAAGTCTTGGTAAATATTTTTTTAATTTTGAACTTATTAATAAAATATTAAGATCCTTTCCAAAATGTTGGGATCCAAAAGTGATGGCAATATAAGAAGCAAAGGACTTAAACAACCTTGCTTTTGAAGAACTTATCAGGTCATTAATGACCTATAAAATGATGTGCAAGACATATGATAAACTTAATGAACATGAGAATAACCTTCCAAAGAACATGAAGGATTTGATACTTCGAATAATAGAAGACCATTTGAGCGAATGCTCAAGTAATGATGACATAGAACTCCTCACAAGTAAATTTATGAAATTTATAAAATATGAAACTAAGAATAAAAATGAATTTAAAGATAAAAAAGCTACCAAAGAATAAGAAAACACTCCAGGTGACTTGGGATGAAATGAGTGCATCTGAAGACGAGATGCAAACCGATGAAGACGAAGTTGTGAACTATGCCTTGGTGGCTCTTGACGATAAGGTAAATTACTCGCCCGAAACTCCTTTGTTTTACTATAAAATTACTTGATGCTTTTCATAAGTTATTTATAAATTAGTTAGTAAAAAAATAAAAAAATATTAAAAAAATTATCATGCTTCTCTTTCTAGTATTTTGAAAAAAAATTAAAAATTTGAGCATGACAATTACATGTTAACTCCTAGCACTAAGCATGAAAAGTTAGATTCATTTAAAAAGAAAAATTCATTACTACAACAAATAAACTGATTTTGATTGAAAATGCTCTATATTTAATAAAATCATGCTTGATGATGTAATGATGCAATGATGTAATGAAAATGTTAAAAGGTTTGGTATCATGCTTGATGATTTTATATTTAATTATATATGATGATTTAAAGTAATGATGATTTTTGGGTGATTTATGGTTTATTGATCTTGATGATTTTTGCGATAAATCTTGTTTTTTGAGTTTAAACGATGATGACTGTTTTGATTTGGCATAAAAAGACAAAGGCATGCTTGCATGAAATCAATCATAAAATTTGAAACTAAAAGAACTTAAGCTATTTTTAATCTTATAGGAATATATCTATGTTGCTTTCATTGAATTATCCGAAAAGTGATAATGATGATTTTGGATTTTTTTCATATGATTCATTTTAATAATGAGATGATATATCCAATCGAATCATTTATCATTGTTTACGACTTGAGATATATTTTATATGAAAAAATTTTCTTGATTCTTGTATAATTTACTCTTTTAAAAGAAGAGATTCATCCAAATGAATCATAATTATTCTTTTGATTACAACTTAAAAGTTTTCTATGAATCAAGATTTTTCCTTTCACTAAAGAAGAGATTTATCCAAACGAATCTTGATTCTTTCACTTGATGCATTGAGATTTATTATGAATTAAGATTTTTCATAAATTATCCTCCTACGATTCTTGTTGGTATTCACAAAAAAAAAGGGGGGGGAGGGGGTGGGGGGTTGGGGGTTTGGGTGGTGGGGGTTGATGTATTCAAATTAACCATGATATAACACTAGACTTCTTGATGTTTATAACTTAAATTTTATTATGTATAATTTCCTTATATTTATTATTTATATATCTCATGATATGATTGAATCATTGTTATAAAAGACGAAGGAAATTATTAGCTTGCACATTGCAAAATAGAACCAAAAAGTGCTAGCTTGAATGATAAACTTAAATCTCCCAAATTATAAACTTATACATTTTTCAGATCATGATCTTGATTTCTTAATTTTTATGACTTGAGTATTCTTTTTAAATCAAGATCTTTTCCTATCATTCTTTCTATTTACAAGAGAAGAAAGAACTCATTAGCTTATCTGTTCTAAAGTGATGGGAAATTTACTAAATTCCTAAGCTTATATCTCTAAAACATTGATAGTTGCACTTCTCTTTTTTGTTGATGACAAAGGGAGAGAAGTTATGATGACAATCACGCATGAAATGATGTATTGAAAATTTGATTATCCATGATTTTATGATAACATGTTGCTTGGATTCATAATTTATTTCTAAATTTATGTTTCTATCAATATGACATATTGATAGGGGGAGTTTAGTTTAAACTCTGTTATCAATTGGTTATCATCATAAAAAAGGGAGAGATTATTAAATCTCAGATTTTAATGATGAAACTAATTGATAGAGTTTGTAATATAATCTACGTTTTGAGTGACACAGGACTAGCTTCAATCAGGAGAGGCAAATTGATTAAATTAGGAGGAATCAAATGTTGGGTCGGAGTTGAACATGTTAGAAGATTGGACGTCGGGCTGGAGGATCAGTCGACGTATCGACAGAAGGCTTCGTATCGTGAATTCGAGCATAGAGCTAAGAAGATCGAACATTGTACTAAGAAGATCAGATGTTACGAGAAGGCAATATACCGATTGGACAATATGTCGAAGGAGAGGACGATGCGATGAAGGGTCGAACGAAGTGTTGGATGAACCAATGACATGCCAGACAATTTAGTATTCTTGTAATAAATTGTCTAGATCAAAGTAGTTTCAATTATAATTAGGTTGGTTTAAAATATAATTAGGCCAACTCAATTAGGGACCAATTGGGCCTAAATTGGGGTTGTTTTGGGCCAAAAGAAAGGCCCATTCAGTGACCCAAAAGTTAGGTCAAGCGGTGGTAACGCTAGTGTCTCGATCTCCAAGACACAATCTCCAAGACTGTGTCAAGCGATAGTATCGCTAAACTAGGTGGGGGTACCGCCCAGTGTCAGGTGGTGGTACCACCAGACTAGGCACTTGTATCGCCCAATGTTAGTGCTATAGGTGGTGGTACCGTTAGTACTCTGAAAATCAGGAATGAGACACTTTTAGGCTCCAAGTTTGAATCCATTTGGGGCCTATAAATACCCCTCTCATCCTTGCTCAACATACTTCATCCTCTCCCATAGATCTATAGGAATTCAAGGATATACGATATCTCTAGATAATACAATATTATTATATGCGTAGCTTTTTAGTTTTGCAGCTTTTTACAAACCAATCTTTCACATGACGATGAACATCTTTTTTTTTTTAAATCTAGGAATTTTATTTTCTATTCTTCCACTGCATATGTAATGCTCTGCCCAGGTTTTCCAACAAGTAGATTAAGATAAAAGTTCTTATCTAAATTATTTATTTTTTATAAAATTTGCTAGACAACGTAGGCTTCATGATTATAATTATCATATCTTCATCGAAGTAGTTTAGAATTCAATTAAGTTGGTTTTGGGTGTAATGATGCCAACTAAATTAGGGGCCCATTGGGCCTAAATTAGGGCTAAATTTAGCCTATTGAAAAGCTAATTCAGTGACCTGAGGTAGGCCAAGTGGTGGCTGTTAAGATCAAGAGCAGCACTAAGAGGGGTGGGGGGAGGGGGGTGGGTAGGGGGTGTGAATTAGTGCAGTGGAAAAAATTATTGATTTTATAAAATATTCATTCATTGAAAATAAATATCAGAAAGTGCTTGACTTTAGAGTAAATGAACTAGCAATTAACTTAGAAAGTAATGACAGTAATTAAAAGTAGAATGGAAATGAGTACACTAGAATTTATAGTGGTTCGGTCGTTATGACCTATATCCACTTCTGATTCCTCCTTTATTGAGGTCACCAACGTCCACTAATAGTCTTCCTTCAATAGGTGAAGGACCAACCACCTTTTTACAGCGCTTTGTCCTTTTCATGGGTTTAGGAGATAATCATTACAAGCCTCACACCTCTCTTGAATAATCACACACTAGAAAGGGGGGAGGAGGACTCTTTGCACTTTTACAACACTTTCACACCCCAAGACTTCAATATTTTATTCACACTTTCATGCCCTTTTATACAAAAAAGGGTGGGGTGTTTATAAGCCCCAATGACTTCAGAATTGGAGTAAAAAAATATCATATCCCTAGATTTCAAGGTAATGGCGGTACTTGTTGAATCTCGGATTTTGATGATAAAATCAATTGATGGGTTAATTAATCTAATCCATATTATTGAGTTAAGTGTGCAGGATTAACTACGATAACCAGAAAACACAAAGCAAGAATACCGGAGTCAAGTTCGATGGATGTTTAAGAGTCCGAAGAATCGTCGGAGATGCTACCGGAACCAACCGAGAAGAAATCGGGAACCTGTCGGAATTTTCGGAAGTTCACCGAAGAGATTGTCGGAGGTTCACGGAGATCACCGAGAAGGCTCGGCTACTCGTTAAAGTCATCACAAGTTCGGGAGCTTGTTGGGAGTCCATCGGAAGAAGTTCGTCGGAAAGCTTGCTGGAACAAGACTCGGCGTTCGCGGTTGAAAACTTGCTTAGGATGTTTTTGTGTTATGTAGTTCACTTGTAATTAGGATTAGGATTAAGAGATAATCCTATATCCTGGTTAGGGGCCAACTGGGCCCAAAAATTAGACTTGGTTTGAGCTAAATTTGAAGCCCAACCAATGAAACGAATGGTCTGGCGGTGGCACCGCCCAGCACCCGAGAGCTAGGCGGTGGCACCGCCCGTCCACTATCAGTGTCTGACACTGACAGGCGGTGGCACCGCCACTGATAGGCGGTGGCACCGCTAGCACCAGGAACCCAAAGAGAATTCAAATTTTGGAGCCGAAATTTGAATCCTCTTGAGGCCTATAAATACCCCTCAAATCTCAGCTGAGATTACAACTTTTTGAGAAGCAATTGATTGAGAGAAAGGTCTTAGAAGAGTCTTTGCTAGTCTTGTTTTCAATTTGCTAGTGTTCACCTCCTTCTTTCTTGCTGAAAATCTGTATGAGAGTGAACCGCTTGTAAAAAGTTGTAAGAGGGGTATTTACCCTTCCCCTTCAAGAAGATTTGCTAGTGGAAGGTGGGAGCCTCATCGAAGAGGGGCCTCGCAAGTGGATGTAGGTCATTTGACCGAACCACTGTAAAATCGACGTGATCTCTGGTTTGCATTAACTTATTGTCATTTATATTACTGCAAACCATTTGCACTTTAATGCTCTACTTCTTTGTCTCTATCTTACTTATCCCTTCAAGTTAAAACGCAATCGAAATGGTTTCAAACGAAAATGTTACTTTTATCGTACGAAGTTTCCGAAAGTGTTTAAATCGTCAAAAGTTTATCGCACTTTACCACTGCACTAATTCACCCCCCCCCCCCTCTTAGTGCCGCTCCGATCCTAACAATTGGTATCAGAGCTAGGCTCACTCTCATATTTGGTTTAATACCCAAGAGAGATGGCTTACTCCGGCATACATGAGGGTCATTCTATCACACGTCCACCCTTGTTTAATGGGTCGGATTATACTTATTGGAAGACTCGTATGAGGATCGTCCTCATTTCTATGGATTTCGAGCTTTGGATATTGTTGAAAACGGATTTCAAAAATCTTCTCTTCCGATGAGCGAATAGAATGAATCAGAGAAGAAGGTTTTTTGCTTTAAACACAAAGGCTATGAATGCCTTGTTTTGTGCACTAGACAAAAATGAATTTAATCGTGTTTCAATTTGTGATTCGGCCTTTGATATTTGGAGAACTCTTGAGGTCACTCATGAAGGCACTAGCCGAGTGAAAGAGTCCAAAATCAACATCCTTGTGCACTCTTACAAACTTTTCCGAATGAAACCAAGTGAGTCCATTGGAGACATGTACACCCGGTTCACGGATGTCATCAATGGACTCAAAGCTCTTGGTAAAGATTTTACTAACTTTGAACTAGTAACTAAAATCTTAAGATCCCTCCCTAAAAGTTGGGATCCAAAAGTTACGGCAATTCAAGAGGCTAAAAACCTTAAAACATTCCCTCTTGAAGAACTTATTGGGTCTCTAATGACCTATGAAATGACATGTCAAGCTCATGACGAGCTCGAGAACCCCCTTCCAAAGAAGGATATGATACTCACATCACAAGAAGACCACTTGAAAGGAACATCAAGTGATGAGGACAGTGACAATGACATTGCACTTTTGACTCAAAAATTTAAAAAATATTTAAGAAAGAATAATTTTAAAAATAATACAAAAAATAAGTTCGAATACAAGAAGGACCAAGTAATTTGCTATGAATGCAAAAAACCGGGACACTACAAGAACGATTGTCCTCAAGCCAAAAAGAGAACATCAAAGAAGAAGGCGCTCAAGGCAACGTGAGATGATTCAAGCGCGTCCGAAGAAGAGGTGTCCAACACCGAGCAAGTTGCTCATTACGCCCTAATGGCCATCGGAGAAGGGATAATAGATTTAATTGATGCAGATTTACCTTATCATGAATTATTAAATGCTTTCCATAAGTTATTTGATGAATGTAAGACAATGAGTAAAAAATACAAATTGCTAAAAAAGGAGCATGATAGTCTCACTTGTGATATCGATAAATTAAAAACTGAATATCATGATAGTTTAGCTCCATGTATAAAATGCCATGATCTAGAATCCTCCAAAATGAGAACTTGCTACTTAAGGACACCTTGAAGAAATTCAAGGTTGGTAGCAAATCTTTGAACATGATCCTTACAAATAAGGGTCACGTTCCTAAAAGAAGTGGAATCGAATTTTTGAGAAGTCCTCACCAAAATCCAACCACCTTCATTAAAGGCCCCATCTTACATGTTCGGCACCAAAGCAATTACAACTTTTGTTGCAAATATGGACATAAAACTTATAAATGTCCATTCAAGAAAATTAGTCTGAACAAACTAATTTTGGTTCCTAAAGGAACCATGATCAATTCTATGCAATATGATGAACAAGTTAAATCAGTTTTTAAGGCACCCAAAAGAACATGGGTACCTAAAAATAATCCCTTCTTGTAGAAACATACACCATCACAAGCTAGGAGCAAGAGATGGTATCTAGATAGTGGATGCTCAAGACATATGACTGGAGATCCATCTCATTTCTCTATGCTCACTAGCAAAGAAGAAGGGTACGTCACCTTCGGAGACAACAACCAAGGTAAAATCATTGGTAATGGAACCATAGGTAACAAATTAAATTTTTCTATTGATGATGTATTACTAGTTGATGGATTGAAACATAATCTCTTGAGTGTTAGTCAATTATGCGATAAAGGTTATATCGTTAGATTTGAATCAAATGTGTGTATTATTGAAAAACCAAACCATAACATAACTATAATTGCATTAAAACAAAATATTGTCTACACCATCAACCTTGATGAACTAAGTAATGAAATGTGCTTCTCTGCTTTAAATGATGATGCTTGGCTTTGGCATAGGAGACTAGGCCATGCAAGCATGAAACTAATATCTAAGATCTCATCTAGAGAATTAGTGCGAGGAATTCCAAATATAAAGTTTATTAAGGAGAAAGTATGCGATGCATGTCAACTAGGTAAACAAATAAAAACTAGTTTCAAACCAAAAACTCAAATTAGCACCACTAGACCCTACAATTGATTCATTTGGACCAATTGACATGACAAGTCTAGGGGGAAGCAAATATGCATTTGTAATTGTGGATGACTATACAAGATACACTTGGACCTATTTCTTAGCTCACAAAAGTGATTGTTTCAAGTGTTTCTCTAAATTTTGTAAACTCACTCAAAACGAAAAGGGTTTCATGATTTCATCAATTCGGAGTGATCACGGTGGCGAATTTCAAAACCGTGACTTTCAAAATTTTTGTGAAGTTAATGGATACAATCACAACTTCTCCATTCCGAGGATCCCCAACAAAATGGAGTAGTTGAAAGAAAAAATAGAAACCTACAAGAAATGGCAAGAACTATGTTAAATGAACATAGTTTACCTAAGTATTTTTGGGCCAAAGCCGTAAATACAACTTGCTACATCATGAATAGAGTCCTAATAAAACCATCCTTATCAAAAACTCCCTATGAATTATGGAATAACAAAAAATCAAATATTTTCTATTTTAAAGTTTTCAGTTGTAAATGCTTTATTTTGAATGAAAGGGATGCCTTAGGAAAATTTGATACTAAATCCGATGAAGGCATCTTTCTTGGTTACTCTTCCGTTTCTAAGGCTTTTCGGGTTTTTAACAAAAGAACCTTAGTAATAGAAGAGTCTATTCATGTAGTTTTTAATGAAATTTCTAATTTAAAGAAAAATGATTTTGATGATGATCTTGGTTTTGATAATTTGAATTTAAATGAACCCCCTCCTCAAAATAGTAACTTGGATGCACCTTCTTCCAAAATTTCCTTACCTAAGGAATGGAAGTATATAGATGCTCATCCAAAGGAGCTAATTATAGGAGATACATAAAAAGGGGTTCAAACTCGTTCTTCTTTCAAGAATTTTTGTGCTAACGCCGCCTTCCTTTCTCAAATCGAACCTAAATGCATTGACAAGGCCATAAAAGATGATTTTTGGGTTATTGCAATGCAAGATGAATTGAATCAATTTGAGAGGAATAAGGTATGGAAGTTTGTTCCTAGACCTAGTGACCATTTAGTCATTGGTACTAAATGGGTCTTTAGAAACAAGCAAGATGAAAATGGTATCGTGGTTAGAAACAAGGCTAGATTAGTGGCCAAAGGTTTCAACCAAGAAGAAGGTATCAATTACAAAGAAACCTTCGCTCCCGTGACTCGATTAGAAGCCATAAGGATGCTCCTTGCCTATGCTAGTAGTAATAATTTTAAACTATTTCAAATGGATGTCAAAAGTGCTTTCTTGAATGGTTTTATTTCCGAAGAAGTATATGTCGAACAACCTCCTGGATTTGAAAATTCTCTTCAAATCCGGGAACAACCTCCTGGTTTTATTCAAATTGACTAAGGCTCTCTATGGCTTGAAATAAGCTCCTAGAGCTTGGTATGAAAGGCTTAGTTCCTTTCTTATTTTAAATAATTTTACCAAAGGCAAGGTTGATACTACATTGTTTATTAAACATTTTGAAAATAATTTTCTTATTGTGCAAATTTATGTTGACGATATCATTTTTGGCTCTTCGGATGAATCACTATGTGAATCATTTGCCAAATGTATGAGTCATGAATTTGAAATGAGTCTAATGGGTGAATTAACTTTCTTTTTGGGATTACAAATCAAACAACTTAGTGATGGTATATTTCTTAACCAATCTAAATATACATTAGAATTGTTAAAATGATTTAACATGGATAATTCAAAAGCAATAAACACCCCTATGAGTACTGCGACTAAGTTAGATATGGATAAAAATAGTGAAAATTTCGATCAAAAAATAAATAGGGGAATGATAGGTAGTCTACTCTACCTCACCGCGACTAGACCGAATATTATGTTTAGTGTAGGACTTTACGCTAGGTTTCAATCAAATCCTAAATTATCTCATCTTAAAAGTGTTAAAATAATATTTAGGTATCTTAAAGGAACTCCAAATTTAGGATTGTGGTATCCAAAATCTGAAAAATTCGATTTAATAGCTTATGCAGATGCCGATTTTGGCGGATGCAGGATAGATAGAAAAAGTACATCCGGAACATGCCAATTTTTAGGACATGCACTTGTTTCTTGGACTTCCAAGAAACAAAATTCAGTTGCACTATCTACGGCGGAAGCCGAATACATTGCTGTAAGTGCATGCTATGCACAAGTTGTTTGGATGAAAAATACATTAGAAGACTATAGAATTCACTTCAAAAATATTTTCATAAAATGTGATAATACTAGTGCCATATGTCTTACTAAAAATCCAATTCAGCACTCTAAAACTAAGCACATCAACGTTAGGCATCATTTCATAAGCGATCATGTCCTTAACAATGATGTTGTTCTAGAATTCATTGACACAAAGCATCAATTAGCAGATATATTTACAAAAGCTTTGAATGAAGACCAATTTGAATTCATTAGAAGGGAATTAGGTATGTTAAATTGTCCCTAAAAATAAACTTGTTTGAATGGATTTTCCGTAAAGTTTTTCATCCTCTCTCCGTTTCTCGGTGAATCTATTCCTTCTCTTTCGATCCTAAATGACATGTTAAATTATCTTATCCTATCTTGAGTCAAACACCGCTCCCATCTGATCAAGATTAATGATTTTATGATATTGTGAATCTCAAAATTGATTTTGATGGCTTGATTATGAGTTTCATGTTGACGAATTGAATTTGAATGGATTTGTATTCGAATTATGATCTTGACTTATTGGAGTTACTACTTGAAATTTTTTTATCACTATATCTTCCTTGTACATCTACAATTTTTGTTATTTATAGAAAGAAGAGTTTTGATAAAATGGATGAATGCTGAATTTTCCTTTAAGATGAACTCTGCGTAAATATTTTAGCATACTTAATTTTGAATGATAAAATTTTTATGATCAATGCTGAATTCCTGATGTTATAATCACAAATTATGTGCTTCAAGTCTCATTCCCTTTTTGTTGATGACAAAGGGGGAGAAAAGTGATGACTTGTACCATTTTAATAGCATGACTTATATGAATTGCAAAAGCTTGTGTGATATGAATGTTTTATATGCCTTGCAAATCTTTGAGAATATCGTAAGATTGATTGATCATATTGAAAGCATGTCTAACATGTATATCATGAAATTCATGTTGAAAATCTTTATCTCCTGTCGTAGTAAAAATTGTCTCTTATCATTCGACTTGAAAATGATTTTCATCGAAGTTTCGCATTTACTTATGCTTAATGAGAATAACGATAAGTTCTACGGTTAGAACTTATCGGTTTATTCTTGGATTCAATGGGATGGAATTCAAGTGTTTTTATCTTCTCATAATATGGCATATAGATTGGGGGAGTTATGTTTAACTCCGTCATCAATTGATTGTCATCATCAAAAAGGGGGAAATTATTGAATCTTGGATTTTGATTATAAAATCAATTGATGGGTTAATTGATCTAATCCATATTATTGAGTTAAGTGTGCAGGATTAACTACGATAACCAGAAAACACAAAGCAAGAATACCGGAGTCAAATTCGATGGACGTTTAAGAGTCCGAAGAATCGTCGGAGATGCTGCCGGAACCAACCGAGAAGAAATCGGGAACTTGTCAGAATTTTTGAAAGTTCCCCGAAGAGATCGTCGGAGGTTCACGGAGATCAACGAGAAGGCTCGGCTACTCGTTAAAGTCATCACAAGTTCGGGAGCTTGCTGGGAGTCCGTCGGAAGAAGTTCGTCGGAAAGCTCGTCGGAACAAGACTCGATGTTCACGGTTGAAAACTTGCTTAGGATATTTTTGTGTTATGTAGTTCACTTGTAATTAGGATTAGGATTAAGAGATAATCCTATATCCTGGTTAGGGGCTAACTGGGCCAAAAAATTAGACTTAGTTTGGGCTAAATTTGAAGCCCAACCAGTGAAACGAATGGTCTGGCGGTGGCACCGCCCAGCACCCGAGAGCTGGGCGGTGGCACCGCTTGGCTGGGCGATGGCACCGCCCGTCCACTGTTAGTGTTTGACACTGACAGGCGGTGGCACCGCCACTAACAGGCGGTAGCACTGCCAGCATCGGGAACCCAAAGAGAATTCAAATTTTGGAGCCCAAATTTGAATCCACTTGAAGCCTATAAATACCCCTCAAATCTCAGCTGAGATTACAACTTTTTGATAAGCAATTGATTGAGAGAAAGGTCTTAGAAGAGTCTTTGCTAGTCTTGTTTTCAATTTGCTAGTGTTCACCTCCTTCTTTCTTGCTGAAAATCTGTAAGAGAGTGAACCGCTTGTAAAAAATTGTAAGAGGGGTATTTACCCTTCCCCTTCAAGAAGATTTGCTAGTGGAAGGTGGGAGCCTCATCGAAGAGGGGCCTCGCAAGTGGATGTAGGTCATTTGACCGAACCATTGTAAAATCGACGTGATCTCTGGTTTGCATTTACTTATTGTCATTTATATTACTGCAAACCATTTGCACTTTAATGCTCTACTTCTTTGTCTCCGTCTTACTTATCCCTTCAAGTTAAAAAGCAATCGAAACGGTTTCAAACGAAAACGTTACTTTTATCGTACGAAGTTTCCAAAAGTGTTTAAATCGTCAAAAGTTTATCACACTTTACCGCTGCACTAATTCACCCTCCCCCCTCTTAGTGCCACTCCGATCCTAACAGTACTATCACTAGCAAACTAATACTAAGCGGTGCCATCGCTCAGTCTAGGCAGTACGATTGCTTGACAAAGCTCGGAGACCAAGCTCTGGTGATACCATTGCTTGATAGGGTGGCACCATCGCCTGATAGCATTAACTGCCGACCAGTCTAGGTGGCACCACTACCTAGAGTACCTGGGAGATTGAGTCATAGGTAGTGCCACTATCGGTCCTGGCGGTGCCACCGTCGGTCCTGGCGGTGCCACCGCCATGACTTCAGGTGCTGAATAAGGTGTTTAACCGGCCTAATTCAATCATGTCAATGGCCTAGTTGGCCCCTAATTGAGTTAGTGGGATTAACTAAGATAATTAAGATATTTAAATAAGCAATCTCTGTCTGGTATGTCAATTGTTCTCTCAGTAAATTTTTGACAAACTTCTCGACGAACTTCTGGTGAACTATCGGTGAAATTCCGACGAACTCCCTACGAACTCTGAGCGAACTCCTGACGAACTCTGGATGAGCTCCCGACGAACTCTCAGTAAGGTTTTGCAAACTTCCGGCACATCGTCTGAATCTTCGACGTATCGTCTGATCTTTGAAAATCAGACGTGAATTAGTGCAGTGGAAAAAATTATTGATTTTATAAAATATCCGTTCGTTGAAAATCAATCTCGAAAAGTGCTTGACTTTAGAGTAAATGAATTAGCAATTAACTTAGAAAGTAATGGTAGTAATTAAAAGCAGAATGGAAATAAGTACACTAGAATTTATAGTGGTTCGGTCGACCTACATCCACTTCTGATTCCTCCTCCATTGAGGTCACCAACACCCACTAATAGTCTTCCTTCAATAGGTGAAGGACTAACCACCTCTTTATAGCACTTTCTCCTTTTCACGGGTTTAAGAGATAATCATTACAAGCCTCACACCTCTCTTGAATAATCACACACTAGAAAGGGGGGAGGAGGACTCTTTGCACTTTTACAATACTTTCACACCCCAAGACTTCAATATTTTGTTCACACTTTCATGCCCTTTCATGCAAAAAAGGGTAGGGTATTGATAGGCCCAATGGCTTTAGAATTGGAGCCAAAAAGTATCATATCCTTAGATTTCAAGGTAATAGCGGTACCACCGCTATTATTAGGCGATACTATCGCTTGCAAACTAACACTAAGCGATGCCACTGCTCAGTCTGGGCGGTACGACTGTCTGACAAAGCTCGCAGACCGAGCTCTAGCGATACCACTACTTGATAGGGTGGTACCATCGCCTGATAGCATTAACTGTCGACCAGTCTAGGTGGCACCACTACCTAAAGCACTTGAGAGATTGAGTCCTAAGTAGTGCCACCGTGGGTCTTGGTAGTGCCACCGCCATGACTTCAGGTGCTGAAAGAGCTATTTAATCGGCCCAATTCAACCATGTCAAGGGCCCAGTTGGTCCCTAATTGAGTTAGTGGGATTAACTAAGATAATTAAGATATTTAAACAAGCAATCTCTGTCTGGTATGTCAATTGTTCTCTCAACGAATTTTTGGCGAACTTCTCGACGAACTTCTGGCGAACTATCGGTGAACTTTCGACGAACTCCCTACGAACTCTCAGCGAACTTCCGACGAACTCTCGACGAGCTCCCGACGAACTCTTGGCAAGCTTCTGGCAAACTTTCGGCACATCGTCCGAATCTTTGACGCATCGTCTGATCTTTGACTCCGGCCCAACATATGCTTTATGCCTTACTGCTATTGTAGTTAGTCCTACAAACTTATGTCAACATAAAGATTAGATCAAACAATTTACTAATTGATTTCATCATCAAAATCTGAGATTCAACAATCTCCTCCTTTTTGATGATGATAGAGTTAACCTTAACTCCCCATATCTATTTGCCATACTTGAGAAAATACATTCTTAAATTCAAGCATCAAACCGATAAGTTATATTCATTTACACTTATCATCATGCACATCATGATACTTATCATGATTTACCAATTCAAAATATGATACCACGTATTTATCAAATAAAAAATAATATAAAGGCATGACATCCATTTTCAAGTCAAATGATGATAGACAATTATCATTTTCAAGTATGATACGAATTTCGAATATAAAATTTAGCAAGATGACAATTCTCGATAAAAGATGATAATTCATCATTCCGAGGCATGATATCAATTATAAATAGCATGATAAATTTGATACCTCATCATAATGATAGACAATAATCAAGGATTCATAAAACATTTCAAGTATCTACGATATAAATGAAGTATATTTTGATATGTTTCAAGTATTTACGATGTGTTGCGATGTATTTGACGATTCTAATTATGTTTCAAGCATTCGCAAGACCTTCAAGTATTTACAATAAGATACATTTTATGCATTTATCTAAAACATTCATAATGCCAATTTATCATTAATTTACCATATTTCTCTCCCTTTTGTCATAAAAAAAAGGAGAACAATTCAACAATACAAGTGTGGTAAAAAAAAAATTCAAGCAAGTTTGACACCAATTTATCCAAGCCATAAAGGAAGGTAAGCAAACACTTTGCATGATAACTTTTTGGATAAGCTAATATTTTTACTTCAGATGCGCAAAAGCTTTTGATTCTTCTTGTGATGTGCAAGTTTCTTTCTTCCATTGTCATAAAAATAAGAATAAGAGGAAGAAGGGTAAGGAAAGAATCCATTAAAAACCAATTTCATGAAAGGATTTGAACCAACTCAAATTCAAAATAATAAATGAGTTTCATTAAATGATACTTCAATTTTTAACAAAGAGAAGGGATTCATGAAAAGGATCAAAATATCCATACAAAATCAAATACCTATTCTTGCAAGTGATTATCACATACCAAAAATTTATAAAAAATTCTTCTTTCATGAGAAAAGGAAGAATTAATGGGAAAGGAGCATCATATGAAGGATAAAAAGAACTCCATGAATAAAACTTCATAAATCAAACCCGTTTCTCATTAAAAATTCACAAGAGTGAAATTAGTAAGAGATGCATTTGTCGATGAATTCTATGAGTGAAGGGACTAAGTGTATCAAGAATCATTAAGCTTGTATAAAATAAATTTGATACCTAATAGATTGATATACCGGATTTTATGAAAGCCTTATTTACAAAATGAAATAATTTCATGAAAGCTTAAAAAAAAATCGACAAAGTCCGAAAAAGATATACATCAAATTCATGGATTTGGACAATTTAACATCCCTAACTTTGCAAATAATCATCATATTGTAAGAAATCATTGAAGCCAACTTGTGTTTCTAAATCATTATAATAGAAACAAAATAAAAACTAATGTGGAAATAAAATGGCATACCTCCAGCGATTGTTGTCAAGAATTTTTACAGAGATTTCTTCTTGAACTTTGGCACTTCTCGGCTTAGAACTCTTGCTTTAGATGGTGTAGGAAAGCCTTTTTGCTTCAAAGAGATGATTGAGCCCAAGGACCAAAATCCTCATATATATATAGATGTTCTCCCATCAAGAACATTTATCATCATCAATTCATACCGTTCAAGAATTAATTCAAATTTGTAACGTTTGGACCATAATGAAAAACTTTAATGATATTAAATATTTACTTTAGTAATAATGGTTTCATGTATAAAGAATAAAAAATAAAATCATTTAAACTATAATAAATGAAGAAATTCATGATAATGAATTATGAATCTTAATGAGAATGGTTATATTATTATTAAATAAGATATTTAATAATAACGATTACATTCTCCCACTTGGTCCATATGTTCATCTTAATAATTTGAATTAATATTTCTCAAACAACTTTCTTAAGAAATAAATACACGAATCATAGCGATAAGTCCTCTAAGAGCGAGTATTATCATCCATGTATCACGATGTATTTAGTTTCTTAATCTCAATGTGGTAATATTACTTAATGAATAAACTTTATATTTATTCTTAGTCTAGTAATAATATATTTTCTCAAAATAATGTGCACATAAATAAGAAAATTTCATAATATATAAGAGTTTCAATATCATTACAAAGTGGAACCAAGTCCCATTTTCTCTACATGATCCTTGAATTTCAGAGGTGGCATGCCTTTAGTCAAAGGATCAGCAATCATCAATTCAGTGCTAATATGCTCAATGACCACTTTCTTTTCTTTTATACGTTCTCTTATGGCTAAATACTTAATGTCGATGTGTTTACTTTGACTTCCACTTTTATTGTTTTTAGCCATAAAGATAGCAGCTGAATTGTCACATAAAATTCTTAATGGCCTAGAAATAGAATCCATGATTCTAAGCCCAGAAATGAAACTCTTAATCCATACACCATGTGAAGTAGCTTCAAAACAGGAGACAAACTCAACTTCCATGGTAGACGTAGCAGTCAAGGTTTGCTTAGTGCTTCTCCAAGAAATAGCTCCACCAGCCATCATAAAAATATATCCTGATGTTGATTTACGAGAATCAACACAACCGACGAAGTCTGAATCTGAGTAACCAATCACAACCAGATTGTCTGTATGTCTATACATAAGCATGTAATCTTTGATTCCTTATAGATACCTCATCACTTTCTTTGTAGCTCTCTAGTGGTCCATATCTGGATTACTTTGATATCGACCTAGCATCCCTACAATAAATGCAATATCAAGTCTAGTATAGACCTTAGCATACATAAGGCTTCCTATGACAGAAGCATATGGGATGGTTTTCATTGATTCCCTTTCTAAGTTGTTCTTTGGGCATTGGTTCAAATTGAACCTATCACCTTTCATAATGGGAGCAACACTTGGTGAATAATCCTTCATCCAAAATCTTTCTAAAAGTTTATCGATATAGGTTTCTTATGATAGACCTAAAATACCTTGAGGTCTATCTTTATGGATCTTAATGCCAATGACATAAGATGCTTCACCCATATCCTTCATATCAAAATTTTTAGAAATGAATTGTTTCACCTCATATAGCAAACCCTTATCGTTGGTTGTGAGCAAAATATCATCTACGTATAAAACAAGGAAACATATTTTACTGCCACTAACCTTCTGGTATATGCATTAATCCATGGGATTTTCAACAAATCTGAATGAAGAAATCACTTCATGAAATTTAAAGTACCATTGGCGGGAGGCTTGTTTTAAGCCGTATATAGACTTCCTAAGCTTGCAAACTAAGTGTTCACCAACACTAGAGGAGAAACCTTCAGGTTGTTTCATATAAGCCTCTTCCTCTAGATCTCCATTAAAAAATGACGTTTTCACATCCATTTGTTGCAATTCAAGGTCAAAATGAGCAACTAATGTCAACATTATATGTAGAGAATCTTTCTTAGATACAGGAGAAAACATCTCCGTATAATCGATTCCCTCTTTTTGAGTAAATCCTTTTGCAACAAGTCTTGCCTTGTATATCTCAATGTTGCCTAACGAATCTTTCTTAGTTTTAAAGACCCATTTACAACCAATAGCCTTTGCTTCATTAGGCAACTCTACAAGATCCCTGACTCTATTGCTCATCATGGAATTCATCTCTTCTTTCATGGCATCATGCCATAAATTTGACTCTTTGTAACTCATGGCTTGTGAAAATGTTTCAGGATCATTTTTTGCTCCAATATTATAATTAGATTCTTGTAGATATACAACATAATCACTAGGAATTACTGATCTTTTATTTCTAGTAAATCTTTTTAATGTTGTACCAATGGTTCCTTAAGGAACTTGTGGTTCAACTAGTTGTTCAGGAGCTTGTTGTAATTCCTAAACTGCTTGATCTATTAGAATACTATCAATAACTTATGAAATTTCAATGATTGGTTGTTCAGCACTAGTTTATACTTGAGGAGTGCTATGAACTATAACCAATCTATCATTTGATGTGGAAGGTTGAGATTCTATATGATCATGTGTGAAAACTATGTTCCTGAAATGATCGCTCCCACTAATTATATCATCTTCAAGAAATTTAGTGTTTCTTGATTCTACAATCCTAGTTGTGTGAGATGGATAATAGAATCTGTAACCTTTGGACTTTTCGGCATATTTAATGAAATACCCACTAATAGTCCTCGGATCCAATTTCTTCTCTTATGGATTATATATCCTGACTTTAGATGGACATCCCCAAATGCGCATATGTCGCAAACTCGGTTTCCAACCTTTCCATAATTCAAATGGTGTATTTTGGATAGCCTTTGTTAGAATTTGGTTTAATATATACATAGTCGTCTTTAGTGCTTCAGTCGACAAGAACTTAGGAAGACTGGAGTTGCTAAGCATACTCCACACCATGTCTAATAATATTCGGTTTCTTCTTTCTGCAACACTATTCTGGTCTGGAGAACCAGGAATGGTGTATTGGGCAACAATCCCATGTTTTTGAAGAAACTTAGCAAAAGGACCAGGTGCTTGTCCATTTTCAGTATATCTACCATAATATTCTTTACCCCTATCTGCTCTCATAATTTTAATTTGCTTACCACATTGGTTCTCAACTTCAACCTTAAATACTTTGAAGGCATCCAATGCTTCATTTTTGTTATGAAGCAAATATATATACAAATATCGTTAGTAATCATCTATAAAGGAGATGAAGTATTTATGTTCATGTATGTCCATGTCTGGACAACATATATCAGTATGAATTATCTCTAATAAGTCTGAACTCCTATTAGCACCCTTTTTGGACTTATTGGTCTGCTTTTCCTTAATATAGTCCACACATGTCTTAAAATTAGTAAAATCAAGAGTACTAAGTACCCCATCTTTAACTAATCTTTTAATTCTTTCTATGGAGATATGTCCTAATCTCCGATGCCATAATATAGAGGAGTCCTCATTAATATTACACCTCTTAATGCTAGCATGAACATGCATTGAACTTTAAGTATTATCATTTTGTAATAAAATATGATAAAGACCATCAAACAAAATACCATTCCTAACACAATCAGATTTATGTAATAAACAAAATGATATGTCTTTAAAATTAAAGGAATACCCAAATGGTACGAGTCTGGAAATAAAAATTAAATATCATGAGAAACTTGGTACATAAAAGGTCCTTTCTAATTTTAAAACAAAACCACTACTTAAAGTTAAAATGCATGTTCCAATTGCCTCCACATATGAGCCCATCTTATTTCCTGATAAGATGTTTTGCTCACTTTCCATTGGCTTCCTCTGCAAAGAGTTTGCAATATAGATTGTTGATCCAGAGTAAGTCCACCATGTGTTAATATTAACATTGACCATATTAGATTCATAACATACATATGAGGTTGGTTTACCTTTCTTTTCAAGCCACTATTAGAATTTCATGCATTCCTTCTTCATGTGTCCCTTTTTTTTATAAAATAAACACCTTACTTCTTTCTTGATATCAGCTTGGGGTGGTATTTTACCTTTTACCTACTAATGAGTATTTTGATTGGCTTGATGTTTGTCAGTTTTGTTCTTCCCGCGAGTGGTTACTACCAATGCACTCTCACCCAATTCCATCACTAGCCTCTATTCTTCTTGAACATACATGGTCATTAATTCATTAATTAATCATTTGTCCTTATATGTATTGTATGAAATTTTAAAAGGGCCATATTGAGGTGGAAGGATGTTCAGAATATAGTGCACTAGGAAGGATTCTGACATATTAACCTCAAGTTTCTTAAGTTGAGCCGCAATATCTCGCAATTGCATTATGTGCTCACGCACACCCTTTATGTTGGTGAGTCTAAGGGATGAAAATTTCATTATATGGGTACTTGCTAATGCCTCATCCGAAGTGACGAATTATTCGTCGATAGCTTTTAGCAAGTCTTAGACATTTTCATGTTGGTCAACAGAACCACGTATAACAGTAGTCATCTTAGTTTTGATGAACATCATGCTGAGCCGATTGGATCGCTCCTATCGCTCATATAACGTAATCTCAGTTGGAGTGCTGGTATTAGTGACTATAGGTGGTTCGTCTTTTCTTATAGCATAATCGATATGCATCCACCCTGAATGGAGGAGAACCTTCTTCTTCCATATCTTATAGTTATCACCATTAAGTTTGGGAATATCACATCGAATATCAGAGAAATTAACAGTTTGAGAAACTGCATAAAATTAAATATGCGTATGTCAACATTTGAAGCTTAATAGACTAAATTACATATTTTACCATTGTAAAACATGCTAAAAATATGAATCTCATGACATAAAAATTGCTTGTGGGCTGAATTCTTAATTCAAATATATTCAAATGGTCTTTATGATAAAACTATCAAATTATATTTTAATTCATAATCCCTGTGGGTAAATTATAAAAATAATCTGATATTTTATCCTGATTAATTATATTAAATAAAAAAAGATCCTATGAGATAATAATTATTATATGAAATATAATCAATCACAATATGTTGTCTAATTACTTATGTGATCCTTATTTTAACTTTAAATATAATTTTAATTAATTAAGGATGTTGTGGCTAATTCTTAAATAATTAAGATTATATGAATCACTAGACATTTTAAACATAAAAAATTTACTCATAAGCATAATTTTATATAACTAAATATGCATACGTAATATGAGCATTTTACCGACTAAAAATGTTGAAAATGATATTTCCTCATGATTTTCAACAAAATACATCAAGAAGTTTCAAAGAAGAAACCAAAATCAAATCATTTTCACGGCATAAAAATGAAAACTATTTCGTATCAAGGCAGAGGTCAAAAGGCTCTGATACCAAATGTAAGAAATCATTGAAGCCAACTTGTGTTTCTAAATCATTATAATAGAAATGCAATAAAAACTAATGCGAAAATAAAATAGCGTACCTCTAGCCATTGTTTTTAAGAATTTCTGTAGAGATTTCTTCTTGAACTTTGGTACTTCTCGGCTCATAACTCTTGCTTTAGATGGTGTAAGAAAACCTTTTTGCTTCAAAGAGATGATTGAGCCCAAGGACCACAATCCTCATATATATAGATGTTCTCCCATCAAGAACGTTTATCATCACCAATTCATAACGTTCACGAATTAATTCAAATTTATAATGTTTGGACCATAATGAAGAACTTTACTGATATTAAATATTTAATTAAATAATAATGGTTTCATGTATAAAGAGTAAAAAATTGAAATCATTTAAACCATAATAAATGAAGAAATTCATGATAATGAATTATGAATCTTAATGAGAACGGTTATATTATTATTAAATAAGATATTTAACAATAATGATTACACATGATAAATAATATATCAAGTTGTAAATACCAAAAGTCAAATATTTTCTTTTGTAAATATCATGAGAAGGAAAAAAAAAACGTTCTTGATTTAAAAAGAAAATTGAGAAATTCGAAGAATGTATCAAGAAATTTATGCATTCAAAAGAATTATAAAGCATTAAACCATCATCAAGAAGCACATCATTATATTCAAAAGCACATGACGTCAAAGGTTACGTCATATTGTGTAAAAGTATAGTATATCAAGGAGTATAACTCATCATGGTACTTTTAAGTTCTCTACTCCCTTTTAGCAGCAAAAGGAAATACATAATCTATTCAAGTGGTGGTAAATCAAAATGTCTAAATAAAGTATTTAGTTGCCGACGAATTTGCTACATCTCGGTTAAGATTTGATCTTGACATAGTTCAATTTACTCTTCACGTAGTTAAATTTGATTCAATCGAGTCACTATTGGATCGATAGATAAGGAGGGTGCTTGCTCTATTGAAGGTGCTGCCTCAAGGGGACTGCTAGGAGGAGAATGACTTTCTGGCTCTGGTTCAGGTGGGGGAAATTCAGTCCTCGTAGGTAATCTAGTCCATATTCTATTTTTTACTTTGTATCTTAATCTCCTTAATATGTTTCCATTAATGACATTGAATCAATCTAGTTTTAAGGTTTCTTCATTAGATGGAATAACCATATTATGTGCACACATTAGTCTAGTGATTAAACTATCATAAGGAAGCATCATATCTTTTGTTGATAGTTCAATCATGTTTTGTTTTATCGGATATCCAAAACAATTATTATGTCCTCTCATAATCTAATACATTGTTCCCAATTCCATTTGACTAATTTTATCATGATGGTATTGTTTTGGAAGTAGGATACTTATCACTATGTGATGTAGCAACTTTGTGCTTAAGGGTAGCAAATGTTCACAACTTTTTTTAACAATGGAAAGATTTGGGTTACCAAAGATAGTTCCTAATACCTTAGAATATGTAATCCCAATTGATTCTTCATTTCATAGCCCTTTAAAATAACAACCTCTTCTTTTCTCAAGAATTCCTATAAGGTTGTAAATTATACTATCCGTGATGGGTATGTGATGCCCTAAAAGATAAGCGGACACCCTATCATTTTCATCTACTTGTAAGTTGTGATGACCACTTTCTTTCAAGTGATCTTCATGAGTTCTCAATGTCATATCCTTCCTGTTATTTGGAAGGTTATTCTCAAGCTCTTCATGAGCATTATGAGTCATCTCATAAGTCATTAGTGACCTGATAAGTTCTTCAAGAGGAAAGTTATTCAAATCCTTGGCCTTTTGAATTATCATTACTTTAGGTCCCACCTCTTTGGAAGGGATCTAAAGATTTTATTAACAAGTTCAAAGTTCGAAAAATATTTGCCAAGTTTAAACTATTGACATATGAATAATATTTTATTAACAAGTTTAAACTATTGACGACATCCGTAAAATGGATATACATATGAATAATTGTTTCACTTGACTTCAATCGAAATAATTCATAAGTATGAACTAACAGATTTATCTTCGACTCTTTTACTCTACTAAGTGCTTTCGTGAGTGATTTCGATTGTGTGCCAAATATCAAAAGCTGTTTCACAAATAGACACTCGATTAAACTCGTTTTTATTTAAAACACAAAATAAGGCATTCACAGCCTTGGCAATTAAAGTGAAAGTCTTCTTCACCAACTCATTCCAATCGTTCATTGGAGGAGAAGACTTTTGAAAGCCATTTTCCACAATGTTCCATAACTCAAAATTTATATAAACTAGAAAACTCTTCATTCTAGTCTTCCAATAGGTGTAATCCGTCCCATTGAACATGGGTTGGCATGTAATTGAATAACCCTCTTAGTTGTTGATAAATATTATCTATCTTGGGTTTCAAACCAAACCGAGAGTGACCTTTACTCTGATACTAATTGTTAGGTTCAAGAGCGGCACTAAGAGGGGGGGTGAATTAGTACAGTAAAAAAATCATCGGTTTTGTAAAATATTCGTTCATTGAAAATCAATCTCAGAAAGTGCTTAAATTTAGAGTAAATAAACTTGCAATTAACTTAGAAAGTAATGGCAATAATAAAAAGTAGAATGGAAATGAGCACACTAGAATTTATAGTGGTTCGGTCGTTGTGACCTACATCCACTTCTGATTCCTTCTTCGTCGAGGTCACCGGCATCCACTAATGGTCTTCCTTCAATAGATGATGACTAACCACCTCTTTACAGTGCTTTATCCTTTTCACGGGTTCAGGAGATAACCCTTACAAGCCTCACACCACTCTTAAATGATCACACACTAGAAAGGGAGGAGGACTCTTTGCACTTTCACAACACTTTCACACCCCAAGACTTCAATATTTTGTTCACACTTTTATGCTCTTTCATGTAGAAAATGGTGGGGTATTTATAGGCCCCAATGGCTTCAGAATTGGAGCAAAAAAGTGTCATATCCCCGAATTTTGGGATACTAGCGGTACCACTACCATTATTAGGCGGTACTACCACCTGCAGACTAACACTTGTTAGGATCGGAGCGACACTAAAGGGGGGGGGGGTTGAATTAGTGCAGCGGATTAAAACTCGAAAGTTTAATAACGATTTCGTAAATGCGAGGAGATTTCGTTTCGATAGTAACTTGAGTAGATGAAAACTGAAAGCTTGCAGTAGTGTAAATAATAATTTCAGGAAAGTAAGAACTCACACATTCAAGGAACACGCCAATTTAAAGTGGTTCGGTCAAAATGACCTATATCCACTTGCGAAGCCTTCTTCAAAGAGGCTTCCAACTTTCACTAGCAAATCACTTTGAAGGGGAAGGACAAATACCCCTCTTACAACCTTTTATAAGTGGTTCACACTCTTACAAGTTTTCAACGAGAAAGAAGGAGGTGAACACTCAAGCAATTGAAAAACAAGACTTGCTAAAGACTTTACTAAGGCTTTATCTCAATTTCTTACTCCTCAAAAGGTTATATTCTCTGTTGAGAATTGAGGGGTATTTATAGGCCCCAAGAGGATTCAAATTTGGGCTCCAAATTTTGAATTCTCTTGGGTTTTTTAGACTGGCGGTGCCACCACCTGTCGGTGTCTGACACTGATAGTGTACTGGCGATGCCACCGCCAAGTTCGGCGGTGCCACAGCTCGACCTCTCGGGTTCTAGGCGGTGCCACCGCTCAGTCCAACGGTGCCACTGCTCAGTTCTCGGGTTTTGGGTGGTGCCACCGCCTAATCTGGTGGTGCCACCGCCTACACTATTTTATCTCACTGGTTGGGCTCCAAACTTGACCCAAACCAGTCCGAATTCAGGCCCAATTGGCCCCTAACCGGGTTATAGGATTAACCTTTAATTCTAACCCTAATTACATGTAAACTATGAGCTCAAGAGATAGTCCTAAGCAAGTTTTTAACTGGCAATGTCAAGTTTCCTTCCGGCGAGCTTTTCGGCGAACTTCCGATGGACTTCCGATACACCCTCTGATTTCTTCCGGCGGACTCCCAGCAGGCTCCCGATCTTGTGGCGAGTTCTGTGAGTAGTCGAACCTTCTCAGTGATCTCCGCGAACCTCCGACGATCTCTCCGGTGGATTTCGAAAACTTTGACAAGTCCCCGATTCCTTCTCGGTTGGTTTTGGCAGCATCTCCGATGAATCTTCAGACTCTCGAACACCCATCGAATTTGACTCCAGTAGACTTGCTTTATGTCTTCAAGCTTTCATAGTTAATCCTGCATACTTAAAACAAAACTTCGATCGAGACAATTAATACAAAAAAATAATTAAGTTGTCTGGCATGTCATTGGTCATATGACGCTTCGTTCGATTCTTCGGCGCATCATCCTCTCTTGCGACCTATTGTCCAATCGGCTAGTTGACTCTGCAACTCCGATATCCTTGGCGCAATACCTACTCTTCTTAGCCTGATGCCCGAATCCATAGCCCGAAGTCTTCTATCGATACGTCGACCGATCCACCGGCCTGACGTCCAATCTTCTGACATTTTCCTCCGGCACAACATGATTTTCCTGCTTTAAATGTCTCATCCTGATCGAAGCATCATGCGTCACTCAAAACGCAGATTAAATCATAAACACATATCAAGTGGTTTCATCATCAAAATACTATTGAATCTCGGATTTTGATGATACAATCAATTGATGGGTTAATTGATCTAATCCATATTAGTGAGTTAAGTGTGCAAGATTAACTACGATAACAAGAAAACACAAAGCAAGGATACCGGAGTCAAGTTCGATGGACGTTCGTCGGAGATGCTGCCGCAACCAACCGAGAAGAAATCGGGAACCTGTCGGAATTTTTGGAAGTTCGCCGAAGAGATCGTCGGAGGTTCACGGAGATCACCGAGAAGGCTCGGCTACTCATCACAAGTTCGGGAGCGTGCTTGGAGCCCGTCGGAAGAAGTTCGTCGGAAAGCTCGCTGGAACAAGACTTGACGTTCGCGGTTGATAAATTGCTTAGGATGTGTTTTGTTATGTAGTTCACTTGTAATTAGGATTAGGATTAAGAAGATAATCCTATATCTTGGTTAGGGGCCTACTGGGCCCAAAGTTAGACTTGGTTTGGGCTAAGTTTGAAGCCCAAACAAGTGAACCGAAGGGTCTGGCGGTGGCACCGCCCAGTGCCCAAGAGCCAGGCGGTGGCATCGCCCAGCACTGTCCGCCTGACACTGACAAGCGGTGGCACCGCCACTGACAGGCGGTAGCACCGCCAGCATCGGGAACTCCACGAGAATTTAAATTTGGAGCCCAAATTTGAATCCTCTTGAGGCATATAAATACCCCTCAATTCTCAACTGAGATTATAACTTTTTGAGCAGCAATTGATTGAGAGAAAGGTCTTAGAAAAGTCTTAGAAAGTCTTGTTTTCAATTTGCTAGTGTTCACCTCATTCCTTCTCGAAAATCTATAAGAGAGTGAACCGCTTGTAAAGAGTTGTAAGAGGGGTATTTACCCTTCCATTTCAAGAGATTTGCTAGTGGAAGGTGGGAGCCTCATCGAAGAGGGGCCTCGCAAGTGGATGTAGGTCATTTGACCGAACCACTCTAAAATCGGCGTGATCCTTGGTTTGCAGTTAGTTATTGCTATTTACATTATTGCAAACCTTCTTACATGCTTTAGTTCCTTATTACCTTTGCTGCGCATATTTAAGAATACGCTTTTAAGTTAAGCTTTTCAAGTTCCGTTCTTATCGTACGAAAGATTTTCTAAAACCGAAGTTTTAATCCGCTGCACTAATTCACCCCCCCCCCCCCCCCCCTCTTAGTGCCGCTCCGATCCTAACAATTGGTATCAGAGCAAGGCTCACTCTCATATTTGGTTTAATACCCAAGAGAGATGGCTTACTCCGGCATGCAATAGGGACACTCTATCACACGTCCACCTATGTTTAATGGGTCGGATTACACGTATTGGAAGACTCGGATGAGGATCTTCCTCATTTCTATGGATTTCGAGCTTTGGACTATTGTCGAAAACGGATTTCAAAAATCTTCTCTTCCGATGAGCGAATGGAATGAATCGGAGAAGAAGGTTTTTGCTTTAAATGCAAAGGCTATGAATGCCTTATTTTGTGCACTAGACAAAAATGAATTTAATCGTGTTTCAATTTATGATTCGGCTTTTGATATTTGGAGAACTCTTGAGGTCACTCATGAAGGCACTAGCCGAGTGAAAGAGTCCAAAATCAACATTCTTGTGCACTCTTACGAACTTTTCCGAATGAAACCAAGTGAGTCCATCGGAGATATGCACACTCGGTTTACGGATGTCATAAAGGTCATAAGTGAGTCCATCGAAGACATGCACATCCTTACAAATAAGGGTCACGTTCCTAAAAGGAGTGGAATCAGATTTGTGAGAAGTACTCACCAAAATCCAACCACCTTTATTAAAGGTCTTATCTTACATGTTCAACACCAAAGCAATTGCAACTTTTGTTGCAAATATGGACATATAACTTACCAATGTCCATTCAAGAAAATTAGTCCGAACAAATTGATTTGGGTTCCTAAAGGAACTATGATCAAGTCTATGCAATATGATAAACAAGTTAGATTAGTTGTTGAGGCACCCAAAAGTAAATGGGTACTTAAAAATAATTCCTTCTTGTAGAAACATACACCATCACATGCTAGGAGCAAGAGATGGTATCTTGATAGTGGATGCTCAAGGCATATGACCGGAGATCCATCCCAATTCTCCAAGCTCACTAGCATGGACGAAGGCTATGTCACCTTCGGAGACAACAACAAAGGCAAAATCATTGGCAAGGGAACCATAGGTAACAAATCAAGTTTTTCCATTGATAATGTGTTACTAGTTGATGGATTGAAACATAATCTATTGAGCATTAGTCAATTATGCAATAAAGGTTATATCGTTAGATTTGAATCAAATATGTGCATTATTGAAAAATCAAATCATAACATAACTATGATTGCTTTAAAACAAAATAATATCTATACCATCAATCTTGATGAACTAAGAAATGAAATGTGTTTCTCCGCCGTAAATGATGATGCTTGGCTTTGGCATAGGAGATTAGGCCATGCAAGCATGAAAACAATATCTAAAATCTTATCTCAAGAATTAGTACGAGGGATTCCGAATATGAAGTTTATTAAGGATAAGGTATGTGATGCATGTCAACTAGAGAAACAAATAAAAACAAGCTTCAAACCAAAAAATCAAATTAGCACCACTAGACCGTTACAATTGATCCATTTGGACTTATTTAGACCAATTGATACAACAAGTCTAGGTGGAAGCAAATATGCTTTTGTGATTGTGGATGACTACTCTAGATACACTTGGACCTATTTCTTAACTCACAAAAGTGATTGTTTCAAGTGTTTCTCTAAATTTTGTAAACTCACTCAAAACGAAAAAGGTTTCATGATTTCATCAATTCAGAGTGATCATGGTGGCAAATTTCGAAACCGTGGCTTTCAAAATTTTTGTGAAGTTAATGGATACAAGCACAACTTCTCCACTCCGAGAAATCCCCAACAAAATGGATAGTTGAAAGAAAAAATAGAAACCTACAAGAAATGGCAAGAACTATGTTAAATGAACATAGTTTACCTAAGTACTTTTGGGCCGAAGCCATAAATACGGCTTGCTACATCATGAATAGAGTCCTTATAAGACCATCCTTATCAAAAACTCCCTATGAATTATGGAATAACAAAAAACCAAATATTTCCTATTTTAAAGTTTTCGGTTGTAAATGCTTTATTTTAAATGAAAGGGATACCTTAGGAAAATTTGATGCTAAATCCGATGAAGGCATCTTTCTTGGTTACTCTTCCGTTTCTAAAGCTTTTCGGGTTTTTAATAAAAGAACCTTAGTAATTGAATGGTCTATTCATGTAGTTTTTAATGAAGTTTCAAATTTAAAGAAAAATGATTTTGATGATGATCTTGGTTTTGATAATTTGAATTTAAATGAACCCCCTCCTCAAAATAGCAACTTGGATGCACCTTCTTCCGAAATTTCCTTACCTAAGGAATGGAAGTATATAGATGCTTATCTAAAGGAGCTAATTATAGGGGATACATCAAAAGGGGTTCAAACTCGTTCCTCTTTCAAGAATTTTTGTGCCAACGCCGCCTTCCTTTCTCAAATCGAACCTAAATGCATTGACGAGGCCATAAAAGATGATTTTTGGGTTATCGCAATGCAAGAGGAATTGAATCAATTTGAGAGGAATAAGGTATGGGAGCTTGTTCCTAGACCTAGTGACCATTTAGTCATTGGTACTAAATGGGTCTTTAGAAACAAGCAAGACGAAAATGGTATCGTGGTTAGAAACAAGGCTAGATTAATGGCCAAAGGTTTCAACCAAGAAGAAGGTATCGATTACGAAGAAACCTTCGCTCCCGCGGCTCGATTAGAAGCCATAAGGATGCTCCTTGCCTATGCTAGTAGTAATAATGTTAAACTATTTCAAATGGATGTCAAAAGTGCCTTTTGAATGACTTTATTTCCGAAGAAGTATATGTCGAACAACCTCCCGGATTTGAAAATTCTCTTCTTCCTAATCATGTATTCAAATTGACTAAGGCTCTCTATGGCTTGAAACAAGCCCCTAGAGCTTGGTATGAAAGGCTTAGTTCCTTTCTTATTTTAAATAATTTTACCAAAGGCAAGGTTGATACTACATTGTTTATTAAATATTTTGAAAATAATTTTCTTATTGTGCAAATTTATGTTGACGATATCATTTTTGGCTCTTCGGATGAATCACTATGTGAATCATTTGCCAAATGTATGAGTCATGAATTTGAAATGAGTTTAATGGGTGAATTAACTTTCTTTTTAGGATTACAAATCAAACAACTTAGGGATGGTATATTTCTTAACCAATCTAAATATACATTAGAATTGTTAAAACGATTTAACATGGATAATTCAAAAGCAATAAACACCCCTATGAGTACTTCGACTAAGTTAGATATGGATGAAAATAGTGAAAATTTCGATCAAAAAACATATAGGGGAATGATAGGTAGTCTACTCTACCTAACCGCGACTAGACCAGATATTATGTTTAGTGTAGGACTTTGCGCTAGGTTTCAATCAAATCCTAAATTATCTCATATTAAAAGTGTTAAAAGAATATTTAGGTATCTTAAAGGAACTCCAAATTTAGGATTGTGGTATCCAAAATCTGAAAAATTTGATTTAATAGCTTATGCAGATGCCGATTTTGGCGGATGTAGGATAGATAGAAAAAGTATATCCGGAACATGCCAATTTTTAGGACATGCACTTGTTTCTTGGACTTCCAAGAAACAAAATTCAGTTGCACTATCTACGGCGGAAGCCGAATACATTGCTGCAAGTGCATGCTGTGCACAAGTTGTTTGGATGAAAAATACATTAGAAGACTACGGAATTCACTTTAAAAACATTCCCATAAAATGTGATAATACTAGTGCCATATGTCTTACTAAGAATCCAATTCAGCACTCTAGAACTAAATACATTGACGTTAGGCATCATTTCATACGCGATCATATCCTTAACAATGATGTTGTTCTAGAATTCATTGACACAAAGCATCAATTAGCAGATATTTTTACAAAAGCCTTAAATGAAGACCAATTTGAATTTATTAGAAGGGAACTAGGCATGTTAAATTGTCCCTTGGAGTAAGACGTTTGAATGGATTTTACGAAGAATGTCTCATTCCTGTTCCGTTCGTTTGTGAATTTGATTTCATCTTCCTCTTTCGATTCCAAATGATATATTAAACTACAACTCAATATCTCATGTTCCAAGCTGGTCGTCTTTTGAACAAAAACTGAACTTTTCGTTGTATTTAAATTCTGGATATATGCTTCTGGATGAATGCTGATTTCTCTTTTTAAGCTGGATTCTGGATAAGTATTAATGAATGTTGAATTTGCATGAATGAATGAATGAATGATGAGTTTCAAATTACCAAATTGAATTTGAATGGGCTTATATAGAAAGAAGAGGTTTGATAAAATGAATGCTAAATTTTTCTGTAAAATAGTATTCCTTTTTGTTGATGACAAAGGGGGAGAAAAGTGATGACTTATATAAGCTAGTGTGATATGAATGAAGGTAAAAGTGATGACTTATATAAGCTAGTGTGATATGAATGAAGGTAAAAGTGATGACTTATATAAGCTAGTGTGATATGAATGTCTTATGTGCCTTGCATAATCTTTGAAAAATTCGCAAGATCGTATGATCATATTGAAAGCATGTCAAACATATCATTAAATTCATGTTAAAAATCTTTATTGTTGAATCTCGTATTTTGATAATGAAACCACTTGATATATGTTTATGATTTAATCTGCGTTTTGAGTAACGCAGGATACTTCGATCAGGATGAGACAATTAAAGCAGGAAAATCATGTTGTGCCAGAGGAACATGTCAGAAGATTGGACGTCAGGCCGGTGGATCGGTCGATGTATCGATAGAAGGCTTCGGGTCGTGGACTCGGGCATCGGGCCAAGAAGAGCGGGTATTGTGCCAAGGATATCGGAGTTGCGGAGTCAACAGGCCGATTGGGCAATAGGCTGTAGGAAAGGACGATGCGCCGAAGAATCGGACGAAGCGTCGAGAGACCAATGACATGCCGGACAACTTGGTTAATTGCTTAGGATTAATTGTCTCGATCGAAGTTTTTGTTTTAAGTGTACAGGATTAACTACGATGAAAGTAAGACATGCAGTAGGAGTTGCGCGAGAGTCATGACAATGATCACGTTGGGAGTTCGAGAGCTCGACGGAAGTTCGGACAGTCGTCGGAGGTTCTGCGGGAACAAATCCGAGAAGTCTAGAAGCTTGCCAAAGGAGCTCGTCGGAACTTGCCAACTGGATCATCGCAGTCCACGAGTTTGCCGGAAGTCCGCAAGAGAATCACCGAGGGTTCATCGGATGATCGACGGAAGTTCGCCAGAAACTCGCCGGAAGAAGCGAGTGACGCACCGAAGCAAGCTGCAGAATATGTCTTAGGAAATAATCGTAGTTAGCACTTTGATTAAGTTAGAAATGGGAGGTGATCCCATTAGCTTAATCTTGGGGCAATTGGGCCCCTGAAGAACTCAAATTGGGTCGAATGGTTCAGCCCATTCAGACCCAGGTTGCTGTGGGAGGTGCAACCGCCCAGGCAGGGAGGTAGCACCGCCCAGGCTATGTCTCCCAGCGAGACTGGGCGGTGCAACCGCCCCAGCCAAGAGGTGCAACCGCCCAGGGCTCAGTCTCCGAGCGAGACTGGGCGGTGCAACCTCCTCTGTCAGGAGGTAGCACCGCCAGAGCTCAAGTTTCGAGCTCTGCCAGGCGGTGCAACCTCCCCAGTCAGGAGGTGCAACCGCCTGAGCTCGGTCTTCGAGCTCTGGCAGAGAGGTGCAACTGCCCCTGACAGAGGTGGCACCGCCCAGAGGCTCAGTCTTCGAGCTCTGCCAGGCGGTGCAACCTCTCCAGTCAGGAGGTGCAACCGCCTGATCCCGGAATTCCGGGATTTGATCGTTTTGAGCTCCAAATTTGAATTGGGTTGGGGCCTATAAATACCCCACCCATTCAGCACTGAAAAGATACAGAACTACACTGAATTCTTGATCTTTTCTGTGATTCTACGAGCTCAAATTTGTGTTAAGTCCAAAAGTTCTCCTCTTTCTGTTCTTCAAGTCTTGAGTTGTAAAGAGAGGAGAGAAAGGTTCTGTAAGGGTTGTCTCCTGAGCCCGTCAAAAGGAGTGAAACTGTAAAAGGGCAGTTGGCCTTCGCCTATTGAAGGAAGGCCTCTAGTTGACGTCGGTGACCTCGTCGGTGGAGGAAGCCAAAAGTGGAGTAGGTCAAGACTGACCGAACCACTCTAAATCTCTGGTTTGCTTTCATTTTGAGCACTTTATCATTACTACAAACCTCCTACATAGCTACTACTCTCTGCGCTTTTACGAACAAGTCTCTAAGTTCTGTTCTTTCCGAATCTGCATTCAGACGTAAATCGGTGTTTTCGTACGATCTCTACATTGCGGTTTACACTTATGTTTCGATTCTATTTATAACTGCAAACTGTCTTCTGCGCTTTTACGAACGAGTTTCTTTGCAGTTTACGTTTACGTCTTGATTCTGTTTATAACTGCAAACTGATTTCTGCGCTTTTACGAATGAGTTTCTCTGTAGTTTACGTTTACATTCCATTTATAACTACAAACTGACTTCTGCGCTTTTATGAACGAGTGTCTAAGTTCAAATCTTTCCGAATCTACGTTTTGACGTAAAACTGTGTTTAGACGCAAACTGCGCTTAGACGCAATCTGCGCTTAAGACGCAAACTGCGCTTAAACGCAAACTGCTCTTAGACGCAATCTGAGCTTCGACGCAATCTGCGCTTAGACGCAAACTGCGCAAACTGCACTTAGACGTAATCTGAGCCTAAGACGCAAACTGCACTTAGATGCAAACTGCGCTTAGTCGCAATCTGCATTTAGACACAAACTGCATTTAGACGCAAACTGCGTAAACTGCGCTTAGACGCAAACTGTGTTTAGACGTAAACTGTACTTAATCATAAGTAATCTTAGAATCGACTTTTGCATCAAAATAGTTTCTATCAAACAAACGCAGCTTTCGTTTTTAATCGCTGAAAGATTTCCGCTGCACTAATTCACCCCCCCCCTCTTAGTGCTCTCGATCCTAACAATTGGTATCAGAGCGGGGTATTTCTCATTTCGGATTTACACCCGAGAGAAATGGCTCTTCAAGAGGGCTTTTCGGTCTTTCGTCCACCGTTCTTTAACGGATTGGACTACACTTATTGGAAAACTCGAATGAGAGTTTTCTTGATTTCTCTAAATCTGGATTTTTGGAATATCGTTGAAAACGGTTTTCAACTTCCCTCTAAACCGATGAATGAATGGTCGTATTTAGAGAAGAAGTATTTTTCTTTAAACGCAAAGGCTATGAATGCCTTATTTTGCGCTTTGGACAAAAATGAGTTCAATCGGGTTTCTTTGTGCGAAACGGCTTTCGATATTTGGCGCACTCTTGAAATCACGCACGAGGGAACTAATAGAGTCAAAGACTCGAAAGTTAATATTTTACTGCATGATTTCGAGCTTTTTCATATGAAACCAAGCGAAACCGTTGTTGACATGTACACCCGTTTTACGGATGTCGTCAATGGTTTAAAATCACTTGATAAAAGCTTTTCGGATTTTGAACTCGTTAACAAAGTTTTGCACTCACTTTCTAAAATTTGGGATTCAAAAGTAACTGCTATTCATGAATCGAAAAACTTGAACGAATTTCCACTTGAAGAACTAATTGGTTCATTGATCACATATGAAATGACGTGCAATGCACGTGAAGAACTTGAGAACCACCTTCCAAATCACAGGAAGGATTTGGAACATAGAACATTTGAAGACCACTCGAGCATAAGCTCAAGTAATGGTGAACTTAAACTACAAATGAAGCAAAAAGTAAAAAGTAAAAAGAACGGAACTACTTGCTTTGAACGCAAGAAGAAGAACAAAAACTGGGATGAATCGAGCTCCTCCGAAGACGAGGAGAAAATCAACAAAGGCGAGGTGGCAAACTACGCCTTTACGCCTTTCGACGCTGAGATAATCAAAATGCCTTTAATTTACTTCGAAATTACATGATGTTTTTCATGATGCATTTTTCTTTTTCTTTAAATTTTCTTGAAAATTACATTTTTAACAATTTAATAATGCAAAAATATGATCATGCTTGTAATTTTGAAAATGAAAATGAAAATTGCATGTCTTATGTGAATGCAAGATAGAAATCTAACGATTGTACACCTAGTGAGATTAAATCTTATTTATGTGCTTGAGAAGCAAGAATGTATATTTTGATGATTTTCATATTGTTTTTCAGTGACGATACATGGCTTTTGTTTGGAAGGCTTAATATTTTTCATTGTCTTTGTTTGTTAAATATGATGTATGATTTTGACATAAGAATAAAGATTTGAGCATGCTATTATAAAGTCAATCATATAAATTAAAACTAAAGAAGTTTTAGGCATTTATAAGAATCATTCAAAATTATGTTCAATGAAACCTTGCTTAATGTTGCAATGAAAATATTAAAGTTTTGATACTATGATTTGACGATTTTATGCATGAGATTTTAAAAGTTATACATGATGATTTTTGTGATTGATGGTTTTATGATGAAATTCATTTTACGATCCTAAACGTTGATGCATGTTTTCATTTGACATAAATGAAAAGGCATGCTAACATGAAATCGATCACTTAAGATAAAACACTAAAAAAAGGGGAGAAATATATGAATTGATGCTATAAACACTATGCTATGATTATCCCATGCTTGTATCACTAAGAAATATATGATTGCTATCATTGCTACATGCCCTGTATCAAGATATCAAACAAAATCTTGCTTCACAGTTTTACGCATTGATATCTTACCATATGATGAAATGCTACAATTGATGAACACTTGAAATGTAATCCTCTATCTTATTGATTTTTCAATAAATCTATGCTTGTCATACATGAATTCATTGAATATAATTTTGAGGATGATTTCAGATTTGACAAATGCTTGATTCGTATTTACGACATAAGATACACTTTAAATATGAATCATGCTTCAATCATGTTAAATGCTTCAATCATTTTCTATCTCTAGAGTTCTCGATTTTGATGAAATACAAGTGATAAATTCATTTATGATATCTTGTAAATCATTTGAATTATGAATGAGTTTTTTATGATGTGTTAAAAGAATCACTTAAAAAGAAAATGCTTTTCCCATCTTATCGAGATTAATGATTTCATGATATTGTGTGAATCTCGAAATTGATTTTGATGAAATAGTAATAACGTTATTCATGTTATGAATCTTAAAAATGATAATATGCTTCATGTGATAATATGAATACATGAAACACTTATGATATTCCGTGTATTCATAAAATATTTATCTCATCATCCAATAACTCTTCTTGATATTCCTTATGAGATGAAATGAAATAATGCATGAAATACAAATGAGGAGTCAATGATCATGCATAATAGGATGTAATGAATTCTGACATTTAGATACCATCGTTTGAATATCTATGATCATGTTGCCAAAACGATATATCATGAATGCTTGAATATCATGTTTGATATGCTCATGATGATGATTGATTTTTCGGTATCGTGCATAAAAAAAAATGAAATATAATGTTAATGAATTTGTGCATTGAAACTATAATGATGCACAAATAAAAATGATTACTTACCTTTGTCATGATTTAGAAATTGATGTAAAGGGTTTTTCCCTTCTTTTTGACAATGACAAAGGGGGAGATAGATTGCTAGCACAATTCAAGAAAAAGGAAAAAATTACAAAAGAGAAAAAATTGCTATCTTGAACATCACCGATAATTGCTAGCTTGAAATGTCAAGATAATGCAAAAACTTGTTTATTTTCTTGCACATCTAAAGAGAAGATGCAAATGTAACACTTGCCAAATTGTTTGCTTGCCTCATGTAAAACATTATCTCTTGCTAGTCTGGCATTTTGCTAGCTTGCACTTTGCAAAGAAAGCAAAAATGACATTTCTCAAAAGAGAAGAAAGAGCTTGTTATCTTGAACATCACAAGCTTGCCAAACAAAAATTGCAAAAGTGCTATCGTGCCTATCTCAAGAAGCAAAACTTGCATATCGTAAAAATTTGCTAGCTTGCAACTTGCATATTTCAAGAAGCAAGAGCTGCCTTCTTGAACATCTCTAAATTGCTAGCTTGCAAGTTCTAAAATGTTGCAACATTGCTAGCTTGCATGTTATAAAAGTGCTATCTTGTATGCTGTAAAACTTGCATATCTAAAACTTGATAGCTTGAATGTTCTAAGCATAATGTAACATTTGCTAAATTTTCTAGCTTCAAAACTGCATGATGATAAAACTTGATATTATGTTTTTCATGCAATGAGTTGAATTTATATCACAAACACTTGATTGTGGTACTTCTCCTTTTTGTTGATGACAGAGGGGGAGAAGTATGTTGATGACATGACATGTTATGCATAAGTTTATGATGATATGTTGCTTGGATTTTTGAATCCAAGAGTTTCTATCAATATGACATATTGATAGGGGGAGTTTGTTTAAACTCTGGGAGTTAAGGTTAACTCCGTTTATGATGACATGTTGCTTAGATTTTTGAATCTAAGAGTTTCTATCAATATGGCATATTGATAGGGGGAATTTGTTTAAACTTCGGGAGTCAAGGTTAACTCCGTCATCAAGTGGTTGTCATCATAAAAAAGGGGGAGATTGTTGAATCTCGTATTTTGATAATGAAACCACTTGATATATGTTTATGATTTAATCTGCGTTTTGAGTAACGTAGGATACTTCGATCAGGATGAGACAATTAAAGCAGGAAAATCATGTTGTGCCGGAGGAACATGTCAGAAGATTGGACGTCAGGCCGGTGGATCGGTCGACGTATCGACAGAAGCCTTCGGGTCGTGGACTCGGGCATCGGGCCAAGAAGAGCGGGTATTGTGCCAAGGATATCGGAGTTGCGGAGTCAACAAGCCGATTGGGCAATAGGCTGCAGGAAAGGACGATGCGCCGAAGAATCGGACGAAGCGTCGAGAGACCAATGACATGCCGGACAACTTGGTTAATTACTTAGGATTAATTGTCTCGATCCAAGTTTTTGTTTTAAGTGTGCAGGATTAACTACGATGAAAGTAAGACATGCAGCAGGAGTTGCGCGGGAGTCATGACAATGATCACGTTGGGAGTTCGAGAGCTCGACGGAAGTTCGGACAGTCGTCGGAGGTTCTGCGGGAACAAATCCGAGAAGTCCTGAAGCTTGCCAAAGGAGCTCGTCGGAACTTGCCAACTGGATCGTCGCAGTCCACGAGTTTGCCGGAAGTCCACAGGAGAATCACCGAGGGTTCATCGGATGATCGACGGAAGTTCGCCGGAAACTCGCCGGAAGAAGCGAGTGACGCACCGAAGCAAGCTGCAGAATATGTCTTAGGAAATAATCGTAGTTAGCACTTTGATAAAGTTAGAAATGGGAGGTGATCCCATTAGCTTAATCTTGGGGCAATTGGGCCCCTGAAGAACTCAAATTGGGTCAAATGGTTCAGCCCATTCGGACCCAGGTTGCTGTGGGAGGTGCAACCGCCCAGGCAAGGAGGTAGCACCGCCCCAGCCAAGAGGTGCAACCACCCAGGGCTCAGTCTCCAAGTGAGACTGGGTGGTGCAACCTCCTCTGTCAGGAGGTAGCACCGCCAGAGCTCAAGTTTCGAGCTCTGCCAGGCGGTGCAACCTCCCTAGTCAGGAGGTGCAACCGCCTGAGCTCGGTCTTCGAGCTCTGGCAGAGAGGTGCAACCGCCCCTGACAGAGGTGGCATCGCCTAGAGGCTCAGTCTTCGAGCTCTGCCAGGTGGTGCAACCTCTCTAGTCAGGAGGTGCAACCGCCTGATCCCGGAATTCCGGGATTTGATCGTTTTGAGCTCCAAATTTGAACTGGGTTGGGGCCTATAAATACCCCACCCATTCAGCACTGAAAAGATACAGAACTACACCGAATTCTTGATCTTTTCTGTGATTCTAAGAGCTCAAATTTGTGTTAAGTCCAAAAGTTCTCCTCTTTCTGTTCTTCAAGTCTTGAGTTGTAAAGAGAGGAGAGAAAGGTTTTGTAAGGGTTGTCTCCTGAGCTCGTCAAAAGGGGTGAAACTGTAAAAGGGCAGTTGGCCTTCACCTATTGAAGGAAGGTCTCTAGTTGACGTCGGTGACCTCGTCGGTGGAGGAAGCCAAAAGTGGAGTAGGTCAAGACTAACCGAACCACTCTAAATCTCTGGTTTGCTTTCATTTTGAGCACTTTATCATTACTGCAAACCTCCTACATAGCTACTACTCTCTGCGCTTTTACGAACAAGTCTCTAAGTTCTGTTCTTTCCGAATCTGCATTCAGACGTAAATCGGTGTTTTCGTACGATCTCTACATTGCGGTTTACACTTATGTTTCGATTCTATTTATAACTGCAAACTGTCTTCTGCGCTCTTACGAACGAGTTTCTTTGCAGTTTACATTTACGTCTTGATTCTGTTTATAACTGCAAACTGATTTCTGCGCTTTTACGAACGAGTTTCTCTGCAGTTTACGTTTACATTCCATTTATAACTGCAAACTGACTTCTGCGCTTTTACGAACGAGTGTCTAAGTTCAAATCTTTCCGAATCTACATTTTGACGTAAAACTGTGTTTAGATGCAAACTACGCTTAGACGCAATCTGCTCTTAAGACGCAAACTGCGCTTAAACGCAAACTGCGCTTAGACGCAATCTGAGCTTCGACGCAATCTGCGCTTAGACGCAAACTGCGCTTAGACGCAATCTGAGCCTAAGACGCAAACTGCACTTAGATGCAAACTGCGCTTAGTCGCAATTTGCATTTAGACACAAACTGCATTTAGACGCAAACTGCGTAAACTGCGCTTAGACGCAAACTGTGTTTAGACGTAAACTGTACTCAATCATAAGTCATCTTAGAATCGGCTTTTGCATCAAAATAGTTTCTATCAAACAAACACAGCTTTCGTTTTTAATCGCTGAAAGATTTCCGCTGCACTAATTCACCCCCCCCCCCCCTCTTAGTGCTCTCGATCCTAACATTTATCTCTCGTCGTAGTAAAAATTATCTCTTATCATACGACTTGAAAAAGATTTTCATCGAAGTTTCATATTTACATTATGCTTAATGAGAATAACGATAAGTTCTACGGTTAGAACTTATTGGTTTATGCTTGAATTCAATGGGATGGAATTCAAGTGTTTTTAACTTCTCATAATATGACATATAGATAGTGGGAGTTATGTTTAACTCCGTCATCAATTGATTGTCATCATCAAAAAGGGGGAGATTGTTGAATCTCAGATTTTGATGATACAATCAATTGATGGGTTAATTGATCTAATCCATATTAGTGAGTTAAGTGTGCAGGATTAACTATGATAACAAGAAAACACAAAGCAAGGATACCGGAGTCAAGTTCGATGGACGTTCGTCGGAGATGCTGCCGCAACCAACCGAGAAGAAATCGGGAACCTGTCAGAATTTTTGGAAGTTCCCCGAAGAGATCGTCGGAGGTTCACGGAGATCACCGAGAAGGCTCGGCTACTCATCACAAGTTCGGGAGCGTGCTTGGAGCCCGTCGGAAGAAGTTCGTCGGAAAGCTCGCCGGAACAAGACTTGACGTTCGCGGTTGATAAATTGCTTAGGATGTGTTTTGTTATGTAGTTCACTTGTAATTAGGATTAGGATTAAGAAGATAATCCTATATCCTGGTTAGGGGCCAACTGGACCCAAAGTTAGACTTGGTTTGGGCTAAGTTTGAAGCCCAAACAAGTGAACCGAAGGGTCTGGCGGTGGCACTGCCAGACTGGGCGGTTGCACCGCCCAACACTCGAGAGCTGGGCGGTGGCACCGCCTAGCACCCGAGAGCTGGGCGGTGGCACCGCCCAGTGCCCGAGAGCCAGGCGGTGGCACCGCCACTGATAGGTGGTAGCACCGCCAGCATCGGGAACTCCACGAGAATTCAAATTTGGAGCCCAAATTTGAATCCTCTTGAGGCCTATAAATACCCCTCAAATCTCAGCTGAGATTACAACTTTTTGAGCAGCAATTGATTGAGAGAAAGGTCTTAGAAAAGTCTTAGAAAGTCTTGTTTTCAATTTGCTAGTGTTCACCTCATTTCTTCTCGAAAATCTGTAAGAGAGTGAATTGCTTGTAAAGAGTTGTAAGAGGGGTATTTACCCTTCCATTTCAAGAGATTTGCTAGTGGAAGGTGGGAGCCTCATCGAAGAGGGGCCTCGCAAGTGGATGTAGGTCATTTGACCGAACCACTCTAAAATCGGCGTGATCCTTGGTTTGCATTTAGTTATTGCTATTTACATTATTGCAAACCTTCTTACATGCTTTAGTTCCTTATTACCTTTGGTACGCATATTTAAGAATACGCTTTTAAGTTAAGCTTTTCAAGTTCCATTCTTATCGTACGAAAGATTTTCTAAAACCAAAGTTTTAATCTGCTGCACTAATTCACCCCCCCCCCCTCTTAGTGCCGCTCCGATCCTAACAAATACGAGATTCAACAATCTCTCCCTTTTTGATGATGACAACCACTTAATGACGGAGTTAACCTTAACTCCCGAAGTTTAAACAAACTCCCCCTATCAATATGCCATATTGATAGAACCTTGAATTTAAGCCAAATTTAAGTCATTGCAAATATTCATAATGAATATTTGTAACACGTCATAATGCTTAACATAATCATACTTCTCCCCCTTTGTCATTAACAAAAAGGAGAAGTGTCACGTTCTATTGTGTTTGAGATATCTAAGTTCAATACATTACCTGAAAAACATAGTATCAAATTTTATCATTATGTAATCTAGCAATTAAAGATGTGTAAGTTTAGCATGTTTGCTTTTCTTGAGATAGCAACTGATTGTTTCTCTTTAGACTACAAGCTAGCAATTTTTATGATATGCAAGTTGCAAGCTAGCAAATTTTTGCTTCCTTTGCAATGTTTGAGCTAACAATTTTGCTTCCGTAGTAAGTTAGCATGTTTTGCATTTTGAGATAGGCAAGATAGCACATTTGCTTCTTTTGAGATAGTAACTCTTTTGAGATAGATACATCATGCAAAGTAGCAAATTTTTGTAATGTTCAAGATAGTACGCTCTTTCTTCTCTTTTGAGAAGTGCTATTTTCGCTTCTTTTACAAAGTGCAAGCTAGCAAAGTGTTTGAAAAAGTAAGCAAGTTTTGCAACATACAAGCTAGCAAAAATTTCGAAAGCAAATATAAGATAGCTTTCTTGTTAAAGTGTGTAAGCTATCGATTCTTGCTTCCTATTGTAATGTGCAGGTTGCAAGTCTTGCTTATTGAGATAGGCAAGATAGTGATGTTCAAGAAGACAACTTTTGCTTCTTGAAATAAGCAAGTTAGCAATCTTTGCTACTTAAGATAGGCAAGCTAACAATAAAGTTTTTGCATCTTCTTAAGTTGTGCAAGTTAGCTATCTCCCCCTTTGTCATTGTAAAAAAGAAGGGAAGACCCTTTACATCAATTATGACAAAGGTAAGTATCAATCTTATTTGTGCATCATTATATTTTTAAATTAAAATATGCACATTTTCAAAAACCTTATATTTCATTCATGCACGATATTGAATAAATCGATCAACATTATGAGGATATCATACATGATACTAAAAATTTTAACTATTTATCAACATTTTGATCATTTAGAGCATTCATGATATAAAACATTAAATCAACATTTATAATACATCATTTTAGCAATAACTCATAGTATTTTAAATCATGATTTACATCATATGCAATACATCATATCATAATTAGAAAGTACAAGTATTGCGTGCATCATTGCAAATCATAAATATTTCATATCATGATGGTATCAACTTGTCAAATTATATCCTACCATGATCACAACTTCTCATCATTTCTATTTCATGCATAATTTCATTTCATCACATTAGGAATAAAAAAAAATTTGGTGACGAGGTATTACTTCATGAATACAATAAAATTCATATAGCATATCATGGTTTATTAGAATTAGTCTTCTTTTTGGTAAATAGCAAAAAGAATAGTAGAAGAGCAAGATCTAAATTCATGTATATCAAATATTCAATCATCAAAATCATGATTCATCTAGAAAATTCTCCTCTTTATATATTCAAAGAGAGAATCATGATGAACATTCTTGATTTACATAAAGTTTCAAAACATAATTATCAAGATCATGAATACTAAAAGACTATGAAACATTTTGACAAATTTCCTTTTAAATATAAAACAATCTTGATTCATTCAATAGAAAATTCAAATTATAATTATGAGAAATCAAGAACATTATTTCAATAAAATCCATTAAATTCAAATCATTTTCATAATCCATGAGATTCATAAAAATAATACAAATGGATTCATCAAAGTCAATAAGATAGAGAAAAAGAATTTTCAAGAAAAATACTTTTCTCTATTTAGTTGTTTCATAAAAGCATGCCTTTGTCCTTTTTGTACCAAAATATATATATATATCATCAATCATTTAGGATCGAAAATAAATTTTGTCATAAAAACTATCAAGACTCCAATTATTATCTCAATCTATACATCATGAGAACAATAAATTTACACTATAGACAATCTCATGTTTTATCATTCAAGCTAGCATATATTTTTGCAATTAGCAAGCTAGCAATTTCCTTTTTCTTTTATAACAGTGATTCAATCATATCATGCGATAAACATATCATAATTACAAAGGGTATTGAATCATAAAGAAAATAAATTTATGCATAAAATGTTCCAAGCATCAAGGTACATTTTCTCAAATTGTGGGTATCAAAAAATCAAGAGAAAATAGCTTAATTATTCATTTTGAAAAATGTTCTCTTTGATAAAATGAGAGAATCATGATTAACAATCTTGATTTACAAAATGAATACTGAAGTTATAATTCCGAAAAATCAAGAGAAACCGTGATTTATTTTAACAAATCTCCTCTTAGATAAATAATGTAAAGAATTCTTAGGAAATCATGAAAAAGATAGAATTCATTCAATCTAATAAGAGAACAAAACATTAATTCATGCACATACAATCTTGATTTAAGCATAAGAAATCTCAATTTATAAATTTCAAAAAATCAAGATAAAGCCCATTTAAATCATCAAATCAAGATTATTTTCAAGAGATTCACAAACAAAAGTTATACAAATAGATTCATTAGTTTCCCTTTTTGAAAAATCGATAAAGTCAGAAAAATAAATTTTTTAAGAAGAAACCTTTTCACTTTTTTGTTGTTTTAATTCATGTGATTTATTTCGTTTATGCCAAATAAAAACATGTATCATGTTTAAAACCGAAAGTGTAAGATTTATTACAACAAAGATCAATAAGGCACTTTCATTATGGTAAAAATCAATAATTCGTAAATCGTAAGATTCATCATGCATAATTTCGAAATTTGTTAAGCATGATTATTATGCATGACACTAAAACATGGTTTCAAAATGTTTAATATTTTCATTACACAATTTCATCATTATGCAATAGTTTTATGAACATAATTTTGAATGATTCTTATAGATAACTAAAATTTTTTTAGTTTTAATTTATATGATTGACTTTATCTTAGCATGCTCAAGTTTTGTTCTTATGTCAAAACCATACGTTATGTTTGAAAACCAAAGACAAGATTCATAAAAAATCATTAAGCCTTTCATTTAAAAGTCATGCATCATCATTAAGCATGATATTAGACTTCTCAATATTTTCATTAAGACATCAAGCATGGTTTCAACCAAAATCGGAAATCATCAAAATACACATTCTTACTTCTCAAGCACATACATAAGATTAATCTTACTAGGTGTACAATCATTAGATTTATATCTAACATTTTATTCCTAAAACATGAAATTATCAAAATTTCGAGCATGATTATATTTTTATATTTTTTTAAATATAAAAAAATTAATTAAGAAAAAGCATCATGTAATTTCGAAGTAAATTGGGGGGATTTCGATTACCTAATCGTTGAAAGTAGTAAGGCATAGTTTGCCACCTCACCTTTCTTGATTTTCTCAACATCTTCGGAGGAGCTCGATTTATCCCAATTTATGTTCTTTTTCTTGCGTTCAAAGCAAGTAGTTCCGTTCTTTTTGCTTTTCAATTTTTGTTTCATTTGTAGTTTAAGTTCATCATCACTTGAGCTTATGATCAAGCGGTTTTCATGTGTTCTATGTCCCAAATCCTTCATGTCCTTTGGAAGGTTGTTCTCAAGTTCTCTTTTTGTCTCATTGTTCATTTCGTAGGCCATTAAAGACCCAATAAGTTCTTCGAAAGGGAATGTTTTAAGGTCCTTGGCCTCTTGAATGGCCATAACTTTTGGATCTCAACTTTTTGGAAGGGATCTTAAGATTTTAGTGACTAGTTCAAAGTTAGAAAAACTTTTACCAAGAGCTTTGAGTCCATTGATGACATCCGTGAAACGGGTGTACGTGTCTCCGATGGACTCACTTGGTTTTATCCGAAAAAGTTCATAAGAATGCACAAGAATATTGATTTTTGACTCTTTCACTTGGCTAGTGCCTTCATGACTGACCTCAAGAGTACTCCAAATATCAAAAGCCGAGTCACACATTGAAACGCTATTAAATTCATTTTTGTCAAGTGCACAATATAAAGCATTCATAGCCTTTGCATTTAGAGAAAACATCTTCTTCTCCAAATCATTCCAATAGTTCATTGGAAGAGAAGACATTTTAAATCCATTTTCGACTATGTGCCATAAATTCAAATCCAAAGAAAGTAAGAAAACTCTCATTCGAGTTTTCCAATAAGAGTAGTCTATCCCATTGAAAAAGGGAGGACGAATGAGAGAGTAACCCTCTTGAATGCCAAAAAGATCTATTTCTAATTGGGTGTTAAACCAAAGTAGAAAACCATGGCTCTAATACCAATTGTTAGGATCGGAGCGGCACTAAGGGGGGAGGGGGTGGGTGAATTAGTGCAGCGGATTAAAACTCATAAGTTTGAAAACGATTTCATAAATGCGAGGAGATTTCGTTTCGATAGTAACTTGAGTAGATGAAAACCAAAAGCTTGCAGTAGTGTAAATAATAATTTCAGGAAAGTAAGAACTCACACATTCAAGGAACATGCCAATTTAAAGTGGTTCGGTCAAAATGACCTACATCCACTTACGAAGCCTTCCTCAAAGAGGCTCCCAACTTCCACTAGCAAATCACTTTGAAGGGGAAGGACAAATACCCCTCTTACAACCTTTTACAAGTGGTTCACACTCTTATAAGTTTTCAATGAGAAAGAAGGAGGTGAACACTCAAGCAATTAAAAAATAAGACTTGCTAAAGACTTTGCTAAGGCTTTATCTCAATTTCTTACTCCTTAAAAGGTTGTATTCTCTGCTGAGAATTGAGGGGTATTTATAGGCCCCAAGAGGATTCAAATTTGGGCTCCAAATTTTGAATTATCTTGGGTTTCCGAGGTTGGCGGTGCCACCACCTGTCAGTGTCTGACATTGACAGTGTACTGGCGGTGCCACTACCCAGTCCGACGGTGCCACCGCTCGACCTCTCAGGTTCTGGGTGGTGCCACCGCTCAGTCCAATGGTGCCATCGCTCAGTTCTCGGGTTCTGGGCGGTGCCGCCACCTAATCTGGCGGTGCCACTACCTACACTATTTCAGCTCACTGGTTGGGCTCCAAACTTGGCCCAAACCAATCCGAATTCGGGCCCAATTGGCCCCTAACCGGGTTATAGGATTAACCTTTAATCCTAACCCTAATTACATGTAAACTACGATCTTAAGAGATAGTCCTAAGCAAGTTTTTAATCGGCAACATCGAGTTTCATTATGGTAAGCTTTTCGACGAACTTTCGACGAACTTCCGATACACCCTCGGATTTCTTCTGGCAAACTCCCGACAGGCTCCCGGTCTTGTGGCAAGTTCTGTGAGTAGTAGAACCTTCTCGGTGATCTCCGCGAACCTCCAACGATCTCACCGGTGGACTTTCGAAAACTTCGACAAGTCCCCGATTCCTTCTCGGTTGGTTCCGACAGCATCTCCGACGAATCTTCGGACTCTCGAACACCCATCGAACTTGACTCCGGTAGACTTGCTTTATATCTTTAAGCTTTCGTAGTTAATCCTGCATACTTAAAACAAAACTTCGATTGAGACAATTAATACAAAGCAATAATTAAGTTGTCCGGCATGTCATTGGTCCGACGACGCTTCGTCCGATTCTTCAGCGTATCGTCCACTCTTGCGGCCTATTGTCCAATCGGCTAGTTGACTTCGCAACTTCGATATCCTTGGTGCAATACCCACTCTTCTTGGCCCGATGCCCGAATCCATGGCCCGAAGTCTTTTGTCGATATGTCAACCTATCCACCGGCCCGACGTCCAATCTTCTAACATATTCCTCCGGCACAACATGATTTTTCTGCTTTAAATGTCTCATCCTGATCGAAGCATCCTATGTCACTCAAAACACAGATTAAATCATAAACACATATCAAGTGATTTCATCATCAAAATACGAGATTCAACAACATTGAGCGATACCACCGCTCAGTTTGGGCGATACGAATACTTGATAGAGCTCAGAGACCGAGCTCTAGTGGTACCACCGCCTAACGATATTAACTCCCAACGATACCACCGCCTAAAGCACCTGGTAGACTGAGTCCCAAGTGGTGCTACTGTCGGTTGTGACTTTAAGTGCTAAATAAGATAGTCAACAGCCCAATTCAGCCCTGTTAAGGGCCCAATTAGCCCCTAACTGAGTTAATGAGATTACCTTCCAATCTTAACTCAACTTATAGTCTAACTATGATAATTAAGATATTTAAATAAGCAATCTCTGTATACTATGTCAATTGTTCTCTCAGTGAACTTTTGACAAATTTCTCAATGAACATTCGATAAACTTCTCAGCGAACTTCTGGCAAACTCTTGACTAACTCTTAGCAAACTCCCGATGAACTCTCAGCGAGCTCCCAACAAACTTTTGGCAAGCTTTCGACAAACTTCTGGTACATCATCCGAATCTTCAACGTATCGTCCGATCTTTGACTTCTGCCCAACATCTGCTTTATGCCTTACTGCTATCATAGTTATTTCTGCACACTTATCTCAACATATAGATTAGATCAAATAATTTACCAATTGATTTCATCATCAAAATCTAAGATTCAATAATGGCATTACCAGACCAAGCGATTGAACTACTTATAAGTTAGAAAGTATGAAATATACTTTTTCGAAAAACCCGACTATGGTACCACCAAGGTCAGTGGTGGTACTGCATAGTGTTAGGTGGTGGTACTATTAGGACTTAGTCTTCCAGACTATGTCAAGTGGTGTTACCGCAAGTGCTCGGTGGTGGTACCACCTAGTGTAGGTGGTGGTACCGCCAATACCCTAAAAACCCGAGGATTTAAATTTTTTACTCTATTTCTGAGGCCATTTAGGGCCTATAAATACCCCTCTCATGCTTGCTTGCAAGTGAATTAAAAAATTTATGATTTTAAGTGTGTAAACTCTTTTAAAGTATTGAGTCTCTTCCTCCTTGGGTTTAGAAGTCTTTCTAAGGGAGGAGTGAGATCTTGTAAAAGAGATGTAAAGGTTCTCTCTTATGCCTATGAAAATGAGAAAGGCTTGTAACAAGGGTACTTGATCTTTATCTATTGAAAAGAAGATCGATAGTAAAAGCTGATGGCCTCGAGAGAAGAGGAATCGGGAGTGGATGTAGGTCGAGATGACCGAACCACTATAAATCTAATTTATATTTTCCTTTATGCTTTTCATTCTTATTACTAACTAATTTAGTTGCTCACTACCTTTACTCTCATTATAAGTAAACATATTTTTTATATGAGTTTCATCGAACAAAAGCTTTCAAATCGAAGTTTTTTGAAGGTACTCCCTCTTAGTGCCTTTATGATCCTAACATCCACTACTAGGACATGGGAGAATATAGGGAAATCCCCCTCATTGTCGAGGCACCAACCAAGGAGGATATAAAGGAATACTCTTCTCTCCTCTAACATTAAAACACTAATCAAAGAGTCTCTCTCGAGACACTTGCCTCTTACTCTATTTATCTTTTTTCCCCTTCATTTATTAAACTGTCAATTGAGGAGGATATGAAAAGATACTCTAGGCGCCATCTACGAAATATAGCCCATGATTACATAGCCCCAATCAAGTCAAGGCGGTCTACCACTCCTCCATAAAGTAACCTTTCATGACTAAGACAAAGCACCTCATCGGGATTATTTCAATAAGGTACATGTTGGGGCAAGCTTGGCCCCTGTAAGAAGAAATATACTATAGTAGAAAATCAAGCTATGAAGGTACTTAAGACACATGATTTAGGCACACCTAACCTGCATAAGAAGAAATCTGCTATGGCGGAAACATGAGCCAAAAAGGTACCCAAGGTATGTGAGTTAGGCAAGCCCGACCTATGTAAGAAGAAATCTACTATGATGAAAAATTGAACTAAGAAGGCACCCAAGGTGCATGATTTGGGCACACCTAGCCTATGTAAGAAGAAATCTGCAATGACGAAAAATCATACTCAGAAGACGCCTAAGATGTGTGAGTTGGGCACACTAGATTGCGTAAAAAGAAATCTGTTATGATGAAAAAGTGAGCCAAGAAGGTGCCTAAGATACATGAGTCGAGCACACCTGACCCATATAAGAAGAAATCCACTATGATAAAAAACCTCAAGCCATGAAGGTGCCTAAGATGCATGAGTTAGGCACACCTAACCCACATAAGAAGAAATCCATTATGGTGGAAAATCAAGCTAATAAGGCATCCAAGACACGTGAGTCAAGTAAACCTAACCCATGTAAGAAGAAATCAGTTATAATAGAAAACCAAACTAAGAAAAGTACCCAAAGCGTAAGGTACAAAAACTCGACCCATGCCTAATAAAATCTACTACAAAGGAATGAGGTGAAGAACACTCAAAGCACATAAAGGCCAAAAAGACGTGCTCTGAACCCTAGAAGCTTCGAAGCAGACCTTTGAGGGGGGATAAATGTTAGGGAATATAAAATTAGCTAGCTACCATTTTGCCACCTCAATGCCATATCAAGCCAACGTTCTCCTATCCATAAAGATCAAAGCCCAAAAGGTAGTTTAGGTCAATTACCGAGATGTCGAGTTGTCAGGCTACCTCATTAGTGGAATATTCACGAGAATATTTCTAAAAGACCAAAATGCTGTTTAGGTTGGGTACAAACTAGCTCCCCTATGAAGTATTTATGAAAATATTCCTAAAAGATTATAAGATAGTTCAGGTCAATTATAAATCGGATGCCCTACAAAATATTTGTGGGAATATTTCGAGAAGACTAGAAGGTAATTCAGGTCAGTTATGAATTGACTCCCCTATGAAATATTCATAAGAATATTCTCAAAAGATGATAAGATAATTCAAGTTAGTTATGAACCAACTACCCTACGGAATATTTGTAGGAATATTCCTAAAAGATCAAAAGGTAGTTTAGGTCAATTATACACTAAATCCCCTACAGAATATTCGTGAGAATATTCTTAAAAGATTATAAGCCAATTCATATCGATTACGACTCCCTTATGGAATATTCATAGGAATATTCTCAAAAGATCACAAGGCAATTTATGTTAATTACGAACCAACTCCCCTATGGAATATTCATAGGAATATTCTAAGAAGATCAAAAGGCAATTCAGGATAGTTACAAACCATCATCTCTGTAGGATCTTTATAAGATATTCTCTCCCCTAGAGGTTATTATAAATATATATCTTTAGCGGGAAAAAAAAGGAGAAAAAAGAGAGAATTAAGGATTAACTTAAGCGTTAGAGGGATAAAGCCCTCCCAATTTCGACCTTTGTGTAGGAATAAAGCTAAAGAAACCCTCTCGGGCTAACTCCTAGCATATAGATCAAGGCCACATCTTACTGACATTGGTGTCAACAACATCTTTCCTTAGCAAAAGTGAAACATGATAAAGGTGAAACATGTTGAATGGATCATCTCTTCATTCTAGCCTCGGTAACGTTCTCCTACGCTAATCTTCTTAACATCTTTATTTACCCTCTTCTTTTGTTCCTTTCATTTACTTCCTTTATTTTTCTACATTTATGATAAATTCATTCCTAATGAGCTAATACTTGGGCTTATATTTTGTTTTGTATCATAAATCATTTTCACAATACTTTTGATTAGATGGTTTTAAGTTTTTTTATCTTTTGATAGGAAAACTTTTGAGTTTTATGATATATTAAATAGTTAACAAATTTTATAAGTCAAGTAGGGCCTTCAGTGACCCTAATTTCTATTGACGAAAGTAGTTTGAGTTATAAGACTAATTGTGAAGCCTTCCATGAGTGACACTAATTTCCATTTGACCTCTATGAAATCAACAAATCTAGGCATACTTATATCCTTTCCATGGATCATTTGATATCTTTTATAGTATTGCTTAGTCTCTATTATTGATAAGATAAAAGTGGGCTGTTATTTTAGTAAAAAAATGATTTTATGTGAAATATTAATTTTTAATTCAAGTCAAATGCTTATATCATTGACATTATAGGGATTGGGTGCATTTCGATCTCAGACTTGAATGAAAAGTCGAGTTGGCCCCAAATGGGCCCAACCCTCTTGTTTGAGGACGAGCCTGAATCAGGAGCAACATAGATTGGGTTTGGTCGACCCAACTAGGGAGATTGGGTTAGGCTCTGGGATCCAAGCTCAAGCAAGGCAACTTAGACCTAGTTGAGCCTAGGCTTGAGCCAAACAGTAAACCCATATAAGCCCATGACCCAACCAAGCAACAAAGTCAATTCATACTTGGTCAAAGTCTAGGTGTGGTCTAGGAGCAGCTTAGGATAGTGAAGATCATTGTTTCAATCTGACCAATCATATTTAGCTCGGTCCACTTTGATTCAAGCCTTGTTCAATCCAACTTACTCTAACACTTAAATGCTTTTTATTACTCTTAAACCTGAAGCAACCTAGACTCAATTGGTTAATGAGAGGCCTAAATGTTTACTAGTTTTGCATGTTAGTGCCAAAATCAAATGGTTGAGACGATTTTCTTTCCATTTTGGTGTATTACTTGTATAAAAATGAAACATGATAAAGGTAAAACATATTAATTGGATCATCTCTTCTTTCTAGCCTTGGTAGCATTCCCCCGCCCTCATCTTCTAAACACTTTTTTTTGCCCTCTTCATCCTTTTATTTGTTTGCTTCCTTCATTTCTCTACCTTTATTATAACTCTATTCCTAATGAGCTGATACTTGGGCTCATAGTTTGTTCTATATCATAAATAATCTTCATAATATTTTTGATTTGAAACTTTTAGTTCATTGATATTTTGATTGAAAACTTATGAATTTTTTTATTTTCTAAATAGATAACAAATAAGGTTGAGTAAGGCCTTCAACAACTCTTATCTCTAGCACAAAAGCATGTGGCAACTATAAGACCAATAGCAAAGCTCTCCGTGAGTGACTCTTATTTCCCTTTGACCTCTATGAAACCATAAAATCTAGGTTTACTTATATTCTTCCTTTTCTTTGTTTGCTTCCTTCATTTATATACTTTTATTGTAAGTCCAATCATAATGAGTTGATCCTTAGGCTTATATTTAATTTTATATCATAAATCATCTTCATAATACTTTTGATTAAAATATCTTTGATTTTTTTATATTTTAAATAGTTAATAAATTTTTGATGTCGAGTAGGGCTTTCATGACCCAAATCTCTAGCAAGTAAGCATATGGTAGTGATAAAACCTATTGCAAAGCCTTCCATGAGCAAACCTCCTTTCCTTTTGACCTTTATGAAACCATCAAATCCAGATTTATTTATATTACTACTATAGATCATTAGATATCTAATGCAGTATTACCTAGTCTCTGTTATTGATGAGCTAAAATTGGGTTCTGATTTTGAAGGACAAATAACATCATGAGAAATATTTGCTTTAGTTTCCTGAATGCAGAGTTGGGCCAACCTCAAATAGGTTGAACCCTCTTGTTTGAAAAGTGACTTGAATCAAATCTAATTTCGATCAGGTTTGGTTGACCCAACTAGGGAGATCGAGTCACACTAAACTTGATTGGGATTTAGGCTCGAGCAAGGTGAATGAGACCTAGTTGAGCCTAGGATTGAGCCAAGAAGTAAACCCATATAAGTTCAGGCTCAAACAATACAAGGAATCAAATTAAGCTAATGTTAGAGTCCAAGCATGGTCCAAGAGTAGTCCAAGATGGTCCAAATCATCATTTTAGTAGACTGAGCCTAATTAGGTTAGTCCAATTTGATGCCTTATCCAATTTTACTAGATCCTACTTTTAAACCTATAGCAGCCTAAACATGATTGGTTAATGAGTGACCTAAATGTTTATTGATTTTGCATGTCATTGTCAAATTACTAAGATCGAGTAGGGCCTTTAAAGTCCCTGATCTCTAGTACAGAAGCATATGGTAGCTAAAAGATTGATTGTGAAGCCCCTTTGTGAGACCCTCATTTTCCTTTGATCACTATGAACTACCAAATCTAGGTTTATTTATATCACTACAATGATCATTAAATATCCGATGCAGTATTGCCTAGTCTATATTATTGATCAGCTGAAAGTGAATTGTGATTTTAGTAGAAAAATAATGTTTTGTAAAATATCAATTTTTATTTTTAGTCAAATGCTTGGGTCATTAACATTATAGATTAGGTACATTCCAATCTTAAACCTAAATAAAGAGTTGGGTTAGTCCAAAACAAGCCTAACCCTTTTCTTTGAGGGTGGATTCGAATCATTTCCAACTCAAGTAGGGTTTGATTGATTAGACTAGGGAGATTAGGTCAAGTTGATCTGAATCCAAGCCCTAGGAAAGCGATCTGGACCCAATTGAGCCTAAGCTCAAGCCATGCAATGAACCAATATGAGTCCATGCCCTAGCTAGGTAGCGAACCAAGTTAATCTTAAGTCAAAGTCCAAGAATAGTCCGAGGTGATCTGGATAATCATTTCAATTAGACTAAGCTTAATTAGGTTGGTCTAGTTCTTCAAGCCTTGTCCAATCTAACTAGGTCTTACTCTGAATCCTAAAGCCTATATTTACTCTTAAAATTTAAATGGGCTTGATTAGATTGGTTAATGAGTGGCCTAAATATTTATTGGTTCAGTTTGTTAGCATCATATGGACGAGGCCATTTTCTTTACATTCAAATATTTTACCTACATCAAAGCGAAACATAATAAAGGTAGAACATGGATCATCTCCTTATTCTAACCTTGCAACATTCTCCCACTTTTTCTTTACCCTATTCTTCCTTTCATTTTATTTGCTTCGTTCATTTATCTACTTTTATTGTAAGTGCATTCCTAATGGGCTGATACTTGGACTTATATTTTATTTTGTATCACAAATCATCTTTATAATACTTTTGATTATAATCATTTGAGTTCTTCAATCTGTTTACTAGAAACTTCTAAGTTTCTAACTTTTATACAGTTAACAAATTTTCAAGGTCGAGAAGGGCATTCAACAACCCTAATCTAATCTCTAAAACAGATTGCGAAGCCCTCCTTGAGCAACTCTCATTTCCCTTTAACTTGTGTGAAACAATCAAATCCATGTTTACTTATATCGCTACCATGGATCATTAGATATCTGATGCAGTAGTATCTAATCTTCATTATTGATAAGAAAAAAGTAAGTAATGACTTTGGTGGAAAAATTGCATTATGTGAAATATCAGCTTTTTTTTTTAAATGAAGAGTTAGATCAACCCTAAACAAGCCCAACCCTCTTGTTTGAGGAGTTACTCAAATTAGATCCAATTTAGGTTAGGTTTGGTTAAACTAACTAAGCAGATTGGGGCAAGCTAGATTTATCCAAGCCCCGACAAAGTGACCTAAACCCAATTGAGCTTAGGCTAATGCCAAGCAGTAAACCCATATGAGCATAGGCCCTAGCCAAATAGCAAATCCAATTGAGCCCACGGCTGAGTCTAGGCATGATCCAGTAGTAGTTCAAGGTGGTCTAGATCGTTGTTTCAGTTAGACTATGCCTAAGTAGGTTGATCTATTTCGATTGAAGCTTATCCAACCTGACTTGGTCATCCTTCATCTTCTTAACATTTTTCTTTGCCCTCTTCTTCTTTTCCTTCATTTTCTTCCTTTATTTCTCTACCATTATTACAAGTCCATTCTTAGTTAGCTGATACTTGAGCTTATATTTTTTTCTGCATTGTAAATCATCTTTGCAATTCTTTTGGTTGTAAACTTTTTAATTCTTCGATTTTTTATTAGAAACTTCTGATTGTTTTGATTTTTTAAACTATTAATGCATTTCCAAGGTTGAGTAGGGCCTTCAACAACCTTGATCTTTAGCACAGAAGCCCGTGATAGCTATAAGACTAATTGTAAAGCCTTTCATGAGAGACCCTCATTTCCATTTGACCTCCATGAAACCACCAAATCTAGGTTTACATGTATTGCTATCATATATCATTAAATATCTATTGTAGTATTACTTAATCTCAATTGTTGATGAGCTAAAAGTGGGTTATGATTTTGGTAAAAAGATTATGTTATATGAAATTTCAGCTTTTATTTCAAGTTAGATGCTCATGCAATTGATATTATGGATAGGATGCATTTCGATCTTAGACTCGAATGAAGAGTTAGGCTAGCCCTAACCCTCTTGTTTGAGGAGAGACTCTAATTGGGTCCACTTTAGATCAAGTTCGGTTGACTCGACTAGCGAGATCGGATTAAGCTATATTTGATCCTGATCTAGACCCCAAGCAAGGATACTCGCACCCATATGAGTCTAGGAACAAGTTAAGTAGTGAACCGATATGAGTCTAGGCCCAAGCAAAATAGCGAACCTAATTGAGCCCAAGCCAAAGTTCAAACATGATCCAAGAGCAATCTAAGGTGGTATATATCGTCATTTCAACTAGACCGGTCCTAATTAGGTCAGTCTAGTTCTTCAAATCTTATCCAAACTAACTAGATCTTACTCTTAGACTTGGCCTTTTTATTACTCTTAAACTTGAAGTTGGCTCAACCAGATTGGTTAACAAGTGGCCTAAATGTTTACAAGTTTAGCCTGCCAACATCAGATGGTCAGGATTATTTTCTTTCCATTCTAGTATTTTACCTACATCAAAATGAAGCATGATAATGGTGAAACATGAATCATCTATTCATTCCAACCTTGCCAATATTCTCCTGCCTTGTCTTCCTAACAATATTCGAGGTTGAGTAGGGCCTTCAGCAACCCTTGTATCTGGTAATCGAAGCACGTGATAGCTATATGATAGAACCCTTACAGATTCTAAGCTTAGGGTTGATCTCTTTAGGGGATCGGCCTCCTTGGAACTCTATAAGGGTTTCTTCCACCAAATTGCTGTTCAAATGCTGCAAAAAAGATTTATCTATTACATGTGAAAAGAGGACGAATACATGCTTATTTATAGGGCTTCACCCTTATAGATTCTAAGCTTGGGGTTGATCTCTTTAGGGGATCGGCCTCCTTGGAACTCTATAGGGGTTCCTTCCTCTAAATTACTGCTCAAAGGCTATAGAAAAGATTCATCTATTGCTTATGAAAAGAGAATGAATACATGCCTATATATAGGGCTTCTAAACCCTAACTCCTAATAGGACTCCTACTCAAGACTCTTATTCCTTTACGACTCCTAATATTTCTCTAAGAAATAACCTCCTAATCCTAGCCGACCTCTTCACCTCTTTAATAGGGGTCGACTAGGTAGGTTAACATAAATGCCCCTCTCAATTATGACTCTCCTAGCTAGAGTCCTAATAGACTCTCCCTCTTCAATTTAGCCTTGTCCTTGAGGCTAACGATTCATGAATTCTGGGAAGTTGATCTTTGAGTCATCATAGTTCTCCCAAGTGGCACCTTCTGTTGGTAAGTTTGTCTATTGTATTAGCACTTCAATAGTGGGTCGTCATCGTCAAGTCATGATCCATCAATCAATAATGGCACTCGGTTGGGTTTGGAGTTTTTGGGTAGTCATATTTGGTAGATGGTTTTAAGCTGTCTCCAAGCACCTGTTCACCACTTCCTGTCTGGCCATTGGTTTGTGGGTGATACGTCATACTCCCTTTCAATTTTGTGCTTTGCATCTGAAATAACTCTGTCTAAAATCTGCTTGTGAATATGCAAGTAGAATTTGGCACTAGCACAATGCATCCCTTATAACGTAATTCTTTTAAGTCCTAACTGTAATGAGCCACGGAGTTTGGTAGTTCCTTCAATTTTTTTATGATTTTACTAGTCTCTGAATCTTCTTGTCATTCTTCCCTAATATCCTCAAGGAAGTTGGTGGTAGGAAGGGATATGGCTGAAAACTTAGCTTGCTTAGGTAGCCATGAGAATACATTTGCAACAACGTTTTCTTTTCCCTTTTTGTAAATAATTTCATAATCAAATCCAAAAAGTTTGGTTACCCATTTTTACTGCTCAAGGGATGATATCTTTTGCTCCAAAAAGTACTTGAGGATTCTATGGTCAATTTTAATTTGAAATCGCTGACCGATCAAGTAGGGTCTCCACCTCGTTACTATTTGCACAATGGCGAGCATCTCCTTATCATATATTAAAATATTTTAATGGGAGGAAGATAATGCCTTGCTTGTATATACAAGTGGTCGATCATCTTGCATAAGAATAGCTCCAATTCTGACTCCAAATGCGTTGGCCTCAATGATGAAGGGTTGGATGAAATCTGGTAGCGCTAGCACCGACATCGTCATAATGGATTCCTTAAGTTTATCAAAGACAGTGGAGGCTTTGTTTGACCATTGGAAGACATCTTTTTTCAGTAGAGAAGTAAGGGATGTGCTGATCTTCCCATTGTCTTTAACAAATTTTCGATAGTAGCCCGTTAGTCCAAGAAACCCATGTAGTAATTTCACGTTTGTAGGTTTCGGCCAGCCTTGCATTGCTTCAATTTTTGTTAGGTCTACAACCACTCCTTCTGATATTATGTGCCCAAGGTACCCTACTTTTTGCTGGAGAGAACTGCACTTTGGCTGCTTAACAAAAAGAGTATTCTCTCGAAGGATCATCAAAACAACCCGTAAATGCTGAAAGTAAGTCTCAAGAGAAGGGTTGTAAATGAGAATATCATCGAAAAATACCAGTACAAATTTACAAAGAAAGCTCTAAAAAATATCGTTCATGAGACTTTAGAAGATTGAAGGAGCATTAGTGAGTCCAAAATGCATTACCAAGAATTTATAATGGTCGTTATGTGTGCGGAATACAGTTTTTGAAATGTCATCTTCACAAACCCGAATTTGGTAGTAATTGGATCGGAGGTCTAACTTCGTGAAGACTCAAGCTCCTTTTAACTCATCAAGAAGTTCATCTACCATTGGTATTAGGTACTTGTCCTTGATGGTGATGCCATTTAAAGCTCGACAGTCGATGCACATTTGCCAAGTTTCGTCCTTCTTACGTACAAGTAGCACCGATGAGAAATAGGGGCTGCAACTTGGCCGAATCACCCCTGTTTCAAGCATCTCCTTTATGATCTTTTCAATTTCATCCTTTTGGAGGTGAGGATATAGGTATGGTCAAGTGTTTGCTGGTGGCTTACTCGGAAAGATTGGAATACGATGGTCATGTTGCTGAGTAGGAGGAAGACTGCGCGACTCAGCAAAAATGTTAACAAATTTAGCAAGAAATTGGGCAACATTTTGTTCTTTAATTTATATTTTCTTCCCCTCTGGTTGCTACTAGAGATGCATAAAAAAGCCACCATTTACCTTGTGCAAAACTTTCTCTATTCGTTGGGTCAAAATGATGGTTACGTTGTTTCCGCGCTTCTCGTGTAGGATAATCTGTTTGCCTTTGCAGTAGAATTTCATAATTAATTTGGAGAAGTTCCAAGAGATATCACCAGCATCGTCAGCCATTCTATGCCAAGCATGGCCTCATAGTCATCAATTGGTAGGAGGAAGAAGTCGGTGATAATTTCTTGGTCTTGTAGTAATAGTTTCACCTGTGGACATCTTTGGTCGCACTTTAGGATTCTTCCGCCGGTGACCTTTACGTCGAACTTGCTGCAACCTTCGATGTGAAGCATCATTTGAGCAGCTACCTTACTATTTAGGAAGTTATTAGTGCTGCTCATGTCAATGAGAACAGTGATCGGTTGTTGTTTGAGAAGGCTTCCAACTTTTATCATTTGTGGGTTTGAGTAGCCGGCTAGTGTGTGTACCGTAAAGTCAGTCGGTTGTGGCTCTTCTTTCACATATTCTTCTTCATGTTCAAGGCTCTCTTATTGATGTTCAATGACCTCTTCTTCTACTAGTTCAATCACAAGAAGTCTTCCTTTATTACAGCGATGCTCGTGGCTCCACGGCTCATTGTAGTGCCAACATAACCCCTTCGCAGATCGCTCTCGAAGCTCTTCTCTTGTCAACATTTTTAGTGCAGAGGCTCGGTTGATAGTGGGGGGACTGAGAGCTTCAGTATTGCTAGTTGGGGAGCAACTCTAGTCCTCCAAGCTTCATGGTTCAATGGCTCCTCTTGAAGTCATGCGAAAGAGATGGCTGCCATAAGCGTGTACGGTTGTTATGCTTTAACTTCTTCCTAGATCTCTGGCTTCAAGCCCTCAATGAAGGTCCCTAATGGCTATTTTTCAAATTAATCATGAGTTTAATTAGATAACCTTTCAAACCTGGTTTGGTACTCCTGAATGGTAGAGGTTTGTCGGATCTTTACTAGTTGTCCGTCAATGTTCTCGTAATTGGTTGGTCCGAAGTAGATCAACAGTCCTTCTTTGAATTTTCGCCATGAGAGGACTCCATAAGTATGTTCAAATCAGTCAAACCACTGTAGGGCATCTCCTTCAAGACATATTGCTATAATTTCCACCATAGATGCGTCTGCAGTTTTGTGGGAACAAAAATATCACTCTGCGTGCAAGATCTAACTAATCGGGTCTCCTTCTTCCCATCTAGGGAAGTCCACCCTCATACATAGATAGTTGGGATCGGTCATAGAGCCTCCCCTCTCTTGGAAGTCATCTCTTTGAACTTGGTATAATTGGTCAAATCTCTCTCCTTGATGTGATTTCTTCGGGCTTGGTGGTCGGCCTAAATTGAGTTCGGTAAAGAGAGTCTGAATCTTATCCTCCATTCGCATCTCGAAGGCTTCGAATTTAGCATTGATTGCCTTCTCAAATAACATAATATATGCCTTCAAATCTGTAATATTAAGATCTCTCTTTTATTGTCGGGTTAAAGGTATGTATAAGTTGAAGGAAGTGATGGTCGAAATGGTTGGTGGATTAGTGGATGTAGGCTGCGATTTAGGCTTGTTTTGGATATAGTTTAAGGGTGTGGTTTAGTAGAATTTTAGTGCTATGATGGTAGTGGATGAAGGTTAGGGAAAAATATTTTAGATCTATGATAGATGATAATAAATATTTGATAGAAATCAGTGGAAGTTACTGTAGATATGTGTTGTCTTATTATAGCAGAATTGTCGTAAAAGAAACAATGATTTCTCGATGAAATTTTAAATAAACACCAAGAGATTTGAGGAAATTTGATAGCAAAATCTCAGTTTATATTACAGAAAAGATGACCAATTTAATCAAGAAAATTTCGACAGTATAATAGTAAGGAAATTGGTGCAAGTTGCGATAGCAGAATTCTCGTCGAAAAATTTCAACGGTTTGTGACGAAAATTTACAATAATAGAAGAATGTTTTTAGAGATGAATTCCTTGATAGATTAATATTAGATGGAAGGCATGATGATCTATGATACGTATAAAAATTTCATTTAACAAGGGTTGCAAATAGATCGGTTAAGGCAATAATATGCGTCTGAAATTTTCTACGACAATCCTTAATTCACAAAGATGATAACTTTTGTAACGAAAGGAATTCACAAGAATATAGAAACAATTTTTTTATAGATTTTTGAATAAGGATAACTAAATTACAATAGCAGTAAGATAGGAAACCAGGACCTATTGCAATTCACGGGGAGATCAAATAATGATCCACGGTGGTGGAGATGATGGTTGGCGATGATCTTTTAAGCAATTATGGGAATTACTTTGGGCGATTATGGAGGACTGATAGATGGCTATGGAAGGGAAGCGAGATACTAAGAACACTGCTCTAATACCAAGTGATAGAACTCTTGCAGATTCTAAGCTTAGGGTTGATCTCTTTAGGAGATCGACCTCCTTGAAACTCTATAGGGGTTCCTTCTTTCAAATTGCTACTCAAAAGCTACAAAAAAGATTCATCTAGTGCTTGTGAAAAAGATGATGAATACATACTTATTTATAGGGCTTCTAAACCCTAACTCATAATATGACTAATACTCAAGACTCCTATTCCTTTACAACTCTTAATGCTTTTCTAAGAATAACTCCTAATAGGACTCTTACTCGACTCCTATTCCTTTACAGCTCCTAATGCTTCTCTAAAAAATAACCTCCTAACCCTAGTCTGTCTCTTCACCTCTTTAATAGGAGTTAGCTAGGTAGGTTAATATGAATGTCCCTCTTAATTAGGACTCTCTTAGCTAGAGTCCTAATATTATAAGATCGATTGCAATGTCCTTCACGAGCAATCTTAATTTTCCTTTAACCCCTATGAAATCATCATGTATACTTATATTCCTACCATGGATCATTAGATATATGATGTAATGTTACATAATCTCCATTATTAATTAGATATATGATGTAATGTTACATAATCTCCATTATTAATGAGCTGACATTAAATTATGATTTTGATGAAAATAATTTTCATTATTAATGAGCTGGCATTAAATTATGATTCTGATGAAAAAAATTATATTATGAAAGATATTAATTTTTTATTTTAAGTAAAAAATGCTTATGCCATTGACTTTGGTGTTATGCTTTAGATTTTGTCCAGTATATTAAATTTAGTGACTTTAGTGTTACCTTTTATGTCAAATTTATTCCTAAATAAGGTTTCGTCCAGTATATTGTAAAACTAATGTTTGAAATTTACCTTTCTACTTATATGCATTGCTTTGACTGATAGCAAATGCACACCGCCATATGGTTTGCTATTAAATTTGTAGTAAAGTTTTGCTTGGACCCCACATAGGATCTTGCCATTAAGCAAATGATACTTCTTCGACAAACCAAAGAAAGTTCAGTCGAAAGCCAACAGCCAAAAGGGTAGACACAAGACAGTTCTAGCACTTGACTATGTTTGCCAGTGAATCATTACTCTATTCTTGCCAAATTTTGCCAGCGGAGGAATCAACCCAAACAAAAATGATAAGTTTACCAAATTTATCTTGAACATATATAGAGACGCATGTTCTAATGTCGATCACTATTAATTGATAACTTAATAAAATACATTTATGAAAGAAACCAAAGATAATTACTGCTGCTAAACATCATATTAATTTCTTTTCTTGTACTAACTAA